>NC_057800.1:740479079-740487886 GCF_018294505.1 Triticum aestivum
TATTAAATGAAACCTAAATGGATGTAACACAAACCACAAGTAGAAAAATGAAAATGCAATGTCTAAGAGTAACATGCAGTTTTTAAATGTAATACAACCTTTTTTAGAGAGTTATTAAGTACCTTCACAACCAGATTGGATGTATGGATTTCCTACAAGGCCATCTGAGCATTTGCAGCGATAACCCCTATCAACAACACCAACCCCTTCAACACCTACTTCCACACACTTGCTGTTGATACTCACGCAAGCATATCCAGACATATTCTGCCGGGCCTGCGCACAACTTAGATAACCAGCAACCCATTGCACAGAGGAGAATGACCCATAAGGAATAGGAAAAAGAACATGTTGAGATGCAATATGTTCCCCTTTTATGTCAGGATTCATGAGGTTAACGGTCCCTTCCTCGATATTTATATCGATGACCTGTTTCTCCTCCAACATGACCAATCCAGCTGATGATGTCATATCTGTGCAGTTGAGGTGGAACTGTTTCATTGCAAAGCAACCCTCTTCTAAGCTGAATGGGAATGGCACCTCAGTATAACCACACCAACGGGTGCAATCATCTCTACTCAGAATTGGATTATACCCTAGTTTGATCAGTGAGAAGTTAGCACATATCAATGTCCAAAATTTACCTAACAACAGCTGCACATTTGGCCACCTGATTAGGAAAGAAGGTTACCTTCATCGATCAAGCAGCCATGTGGAATGTAGGGGTTGCCTGAATAACCAGTGCTGCAAATACAGCTGTAGCCATAGCTTCTGTCAATGCACTGCGCATCGTCGATGTCACAGGAATTGGTTGTACTATCAATGCACTTGGCATACTCGCCGATACAGGCACAGTTTTTCATGTTTTGCATGGCAGCAACACAGTTGGATTGGTCAACTATCTGCCACGATAGCTTAAAACCACTCGGCCCTTCACTAGTTATGCTGATTCTATCCCACAGTGGAGAGGTCTTGTTCGAGCCCGTGCTGGTGTTTTTTGTGATGTGGACAAATTTCAACTGGTAAGTGTTGGCATAGCTTTCCATGTGTACACGACAACATCCAAAGCCATTACAGTTGTGCGCAGCTACTATCTCCGTGATTTCTGGATCTGGGCACACAGTTGCACAGATTGACTTAACGGAGTTCTCTTCGATGGAGTACACCTCCAGGTCACAGCCAGCTATCTTTAGAGCAATGGAATGAAGATGGAAGGATCTCCCAGGCGGTTTCAAAGACAAGTTGTAGACACTGACACCAGGTTGTATGGGGATGGTATGGGAGACGGAGGCCCAGATTGAATTTAATAAAGTAGGATTGCCAAATTTGATCACCTCAGTGATGCCGTCGCGCAAGAAGAGCCTCGGTGGATGAGCGGTGTCGTTGCAAATGAGGTTGAAGTCAGGCCCGCCCGAGCACCTGGATCCGATGCCAAAGGGATACGTGAAGCTCAGCTTGCCGCAGCTCTTCAGGCAGCCATGCAGCGTGGCACCGGCACGGGATGGTTGCGCCCAGTTCCCTTCGGGGCTCCGATGGCTTGTTACACCTCCAGATACCAGAGCTATTGGCTTTCCTAGTGACCTGAGTACCAATAGAGAGAAAATCATAGGGAAGATGCCCATGATCAGTCTACAGTTCTACACGGCACTTTGCACTAGAGAAATTCTGGCATCCTACTGCATATATATACCAATGGTAACAAGCTTACAGTTGACTCAAGGAAGACTGGAAGAGGCTTCGTGTGGATGGGGATGGGGTGTGCTTTGCTTGCATGTGTAAGCAGATAATCATGACCGTCTGTGCATGCACATGTGGACGTGTCAGTGGTGTATCAATACAATGTGAAGAACACCTCAGCAAGTCAGTCCATAAGGCAGTCTACTATGACCATTTCTAACAAAACCACGTTACACATTTCACTTGTGGGTTTTGTGGGTTTCCAAAGGATTACTCTGCACAAAGAGAGGAAAACATATTCATGCCAAACAAAGAGAGGAAACAAATGAACATGCAGAATTACAACACGTAAGTGGCGAACCTCACAAAAAGCTCACCATTAGGAGAATGCAGAACCGTGCCGTGCAACTGGTCGGGAATGTCATCTTCTATCTCCACTGATAGCTTGCAACCGAGCTAAGTGAATCCATCACCAACAGAATATACAGTAGTAAAAATTCTGAACAGAGTGTAGCTAAACCTATCACCAAGGGTTCCTATGGATGTAGTGTGTGCTTTGATGACATGTTGATCCTCGTACATGCCCATGTGGATGTAGCCATGGCGTACTTGATACAATGCATGTAAAAGAGATGATCATGACTGTGACCTCGTACACCGTGCCACAGGATGACCTCGGCAAGTCAGGGCTAAATTTGATGTTTTGACCCTTTTGCAAAAGTTTAGCTAGATCTGACTCTGGTTCGGAAAAATTTCGGGATCTGACCCTTTTTCTACCGTCGGGGTCGATGGCGGCAGGGTATACCAGCCTACCGCCGAGGTCCTTTGTGGTAGGCAACTTATCCATGTTAGCGCAGTGCAGCCCTACCGCCAAACAGATTGGCGGTAGCCTGTGCACCCCTACCGCCGAGAGGTGCCTGGCGGTAGATGGGTACAGGCAATGTGTGTGATACTTAGAAACTATTTACGGTACGGCGTGCACCCGTACCGCCAAGGGCCTCAGCGGTAGGCTCTTATATGCTACCGCCATCGACCTGGACGGTAGGAAAAGGGTCAGATGTCAAAAAAATTCTAAAGTAGGGCCATATTTGGCTAAACTGTCGCAAAAGGGTCAAACACCAAATTTGGCCACAAGTCGGTCCATTAAAGGGGCCGGTCTAAAGTTTATTCCAACGTTGAGAGGAAACAGATGAGCACGCAAAATTTACAGCATGAAAATGGGGAACCACACAAGAAACTCACCAGCAGTAGGTAGGGCATCAGGAGAACGCGGGATCGTACGATTCAACCTGTTATGATTGTCATCCTGCTCGTCGACAACGGAGGCCGGCTAGCAATCTTCAGTACCCACCTAGTGGAGGCAACCTAACTGATATGGCTTCCAACCGAGATAGGTCTAGGTGACACTGACAACCGAGATAGGTCTAGGTGACACTGACAGTAACCGAATCCATCACCAACATTAGCTAGTGTCGCTTAAGCTGCGGCCAAAGGAGCCACAAATCAAAAAAAAAAAATCTAACCATTGGCGATGGCCGATGGATTTATAGGTACAGAAGCAAGCAAACCAGTAGCTCCAATTTATAGATAGCTCACTTAGCTAAGTAACAGTAACTGACTCCTTCCCCAGCTTTAGTTGGTGTTTGCTTAAGCTCCAACCGGGAGCGTAGAGTAAACATTCTAGTCGCTGGAGATAAACTACAGAAACTGAATGTGCTAGTGCAAGTCTGTTCCAGATGATGATAAGGACCCTCGTACCCATGTGGATGTGTACCTAGATGTGGCAGTGGTGTACTTCATACAATGTGAAGGAGATGACCATGACTGTGACCTAGTACGCGGTGTCGCAGGAAGACCTCAGCAAGTCGGTCCATTAAAGGGGCTGGTCTAAAGTCTCCTCCTGATAAACCACGTTACACATTTGGCTTGTGGATTTTCTCGGTTTCCAAAGGTTTGCTCTATGCAAGAAAGGCATTACCAACATAGAGATGAATCAAAGCTCATGGGAAACATAGAGACTAGAGAGGGAACAGATGGGCACACAATTTACAGCATGAAAATGGGGAACCACACAAGAAAGCCACCAGCAGCAGTAAGAAACTAAGAATGCGGAGTCGTACCATGCAACCTGTTGGGAGTGCCACCTTGCTCGTCAACAATGGAAGCCGGTTAGTAATCTTCAGTCCCCACCTGGTGGAGACAGTTACTGATGCGCCCATTTAACCAGCGGAGAGCACAGAGTAAAAAGTGTAACTGCTGGGAATAAATTACAGAAACAGAATCATGCACAATACAACTAAGGAAATCACGACGTAAAAACCTCTATCCACTGGAGATGAATTTATAGATTCAGAAGCTAGCAAGGCAGTAACACATTTTTTAGAGGAGTAACACAAATCTTAGTTAAGCTAACTGAATTCTCCAATTTAGCTGTTGCTTCCTCAAGCTGCAACCAAAAGCAGAGGCCAGAGGGTAAACATAGTCATTGCTGGAGATAAACTAGAGACAAAGGATCATGTACATGACTGATGAACACTTCCCCAAGTCAGTGCAGCCTTTTTCCCCTCGACCCCCTCGTGTCGCCCCCGTGGGTGACCCGGGGGGAAACCCTAGCCGCTGTTTCTCGACCCCGGCCGCCCCCCTCCATTCCTCGCCACTGTCTGCACTGGCGCCGGGCAAAGCCTGGCTGGCAGGGCGGCGGCGGGGCTTCTCCCCCTTCGAGCGTCTCGGGCGGCACGGGACGGCCAGATCACGAAGCGGCGTTGGGCTAGCACGTGTCCGGCGGCGCGGCGGGCGAGCATCTTTGCTGCGCTGGCGGCATGGTGCGGCGGCTGCGGCTTGGATCCGAGTACACGACGAGGTGGTGGATGCGTGGTCTTCAAATCGAGTGGTCGCGGCACCGCAATGTTCAGGCCGGATCCATCTGGATCTGGCGCTTGGATGATGTCGGCCGGCGCAGGGTGGTGGTCTTCGCCGCTGGCTTCGTCGGATCGTTGGATCCGGCGCCTGGAGATCTACGGCGGCTGTTCTTCTTGATCCTCCTTCTTGGTGGGTTGAGCCCCATGGCACTTGCATCTCTGCTGGTCTCGGTTCGTGGCTCGCTGCCGGATCCGGAATAGATGGAGGTTTTGTGGTATAGGTTGGGGACCGGAGGAAACTTTGGTCGGCTGGTCCGCCCCGGCATCGGCGGCGTCCCTCGACGCCGTTACCCTCAATGGAGGTGAAGCCGAGATCCCTCCTATCCATATCCGAACCCCTCCCGCACGAAAGTCCAAAATTCAGTCTGGATTGGGCGGCGGCGGCGTCCTGTGCGTCGTAACCTCCATGGAGGCGCCGTCTTGGGAGGATCAGATGGTCGGGGGAGAGATGCTACGGGTGGTGGTCTCCGCGTAGCTCTAGCAGCAGTGACGGTGTGAAGGTTGGCAGGAGGAGCGGCGTTGTATCTACCGCGTCTATGACAACGAGTATTGGCGGCATGGTGTAGTTGGATCTCGACGACGGATGCGGCTGTAGGAACGAGCGCAGGGCGGTGGGCATGTTTGGCACCGTGGCGGTGTTGACGGCTGGCCTAGCAAGGTCGATGCATGTACTTGCTCTGAAGATGGATTGGTGGAAGACGGCGGTGACGCCCTTGCAGTATGCACATGTGGTGCCCACTGAAAGTGCGCCGGATCGGTGTGTTACCCAGACCAGGTATTGTGGCTTGGATGAGGCATCCAACATTAGATATTAGGTGTTGGTGTGATACGTCTCCAACGTATCTATAAATTTTTATTATTCCATGCTATATTATATTCTGTTTTGGATGTTTATTGGGCTTTATTATACACTTTAATATTATTTTTGGGGCTAACCTATTAACCGGAGGCCCAGCCCAAATTGCTGTTTTTTCCCATTTCAGTGTTTCGCAGAAAAAGAATATCAAACGAAGTCCAAACGGAATGAAACCTTCGGAAACGTGATTTTCGGAACAAACGTGATCCAGAGGACTTGGAGTCTACTCAAAGCAACGAACGAGGAAGGCACGAGGTAGGGGGGGGCGCCTACCCCCCCTGGGCGCACCCTCCACCCTCGTGGGCCCCTCGTTGCTCCACTGACGTACTTCTTCCTCCTATATATACCCATGTACCCGGAAAACATCAGATATGGAGCTAAAACCCTATTTCCACTGCCGCAACCTTCTGTACCCGTGAGATCCCATCTTGGGGCCTTTTCCGGCGCTCCACCGGAGGGGGCATTGATCATGGAGGGCTTCTACATCAACACCATAGCCTCTCCAATGAAGTGTGAGTAGTTTACCTCAGACCTCCGGGTCCATAGTTATTAGCTAGATGGCTTCTTCTCTCTTTTTGGATCTCAATACAAAGTTCTCCCCCTCTCTCGTGGAGATCTATTCGATGTAATTTTCTTTTGCGGTGTGTTTGTCGAGATCCGATGAATTGTGGGTTTATGATCAACATTATCTATGAACAATATTTGAATCTCCTCTGAATTCTTTTATGTATGATTGGTTATCTTTGCAATTCTCTTTGAATTATCAATTTGGTTTGGCCTACTAGATTGATCTTTCTTGCAATAGGAGAAGTGCTTGGCTTTGGGTTTAATCTTGTGGTGTCCTTTCCTAGTGACAGTAGGGGCAGCAAGGCACGTATTGTATTATTGCCATCAAGGATAAAAAGATGGGGTTTATATCATATTGCATGAGTTTATCCCTCTAAATCATGTCATCTTGCCTAATGCGTTACTCTGTTCTTATGAACTTAATACTCTAGATGCATGCTGGATAGCGGTCGATGTGTGGAGTAATAGTACTAAATGCAGGCAGTAGTCGGTCTACTTGTCACGGACGTGATGCCTATATACATGATCATACATAGATATTCTCATAACTATGTTCAATTCTATCAATTGCTCGACAGTAATTTGTTTACCCATCGCAACACTTATGCTATTGTGAGAGAAGCCACTAGTGACGGCAGCCTCACACCGCAGCCACACCCACACCCCCTGTTATTCTGCGGTGACGGCAGCCTCACACCGCAGCCGAACCAGTGAACCCTCGTACTCCTCTCCGCGCGGGCTTCCACTGCTGCATCTTCCCCGGCTCCGCATCGTCCCCTTCCTAGGCCTCGCCGTCGTCCAGACCACCGCCCTGGTGCTCTCGGCGCGGCGTGGTCAACGTGGTCAATGATCGACTTCCATCGGAAGAGTACTGTACGTGGAGAGGCTGACAGCTGGGTCCAGGCGGCCGCAATGAAGTGCCTCCTTATTACCCGCAAAATAATTATTCCTCCACCTGACAGCAGGGACCCACCGGACGGGCCACCTTATTTCACGAAAAAAACATTTCCCCCTGACTGCTAGGACACACCGGACGGGCCAGCGTATTTCGTGAAAAAAAATGTTCCCCCGGCTGTTAGCTCGGACCCACCGGAAGTGCCTCCTTATTACGCACAAAAAATGAATACTCCCCCTACTAGCTGGGACCCACCATGGTGGGAGGCTGACTTGTGGGCCTACTAAGTTGACTGGGACAGGGGCCTTTGTCAACTTTAGTTAATATGAACGATTCTAGCTCCAGTGACCGTACGATGTCCATCCAACGGCCGTAGTGCTTCTTCAACCTCTGGTCTTCTTGCTCCAGCCGCCCAAAGCAGCGCCAGTCGTGCCGCATGCTCCTGCCTCCCGTCGCCGGTTGTGCTGCCGCGGAGGCCTCACCGCCCCCTACTATTCCCACCGCTGGCCAGGCCTTGCGGCGACGGCGGCCTCACACCGCAGCCGAACCAGTGAACCCTCGTACTCCTCTCCGTGCAGGCTTCCACTGCCGCGTCTTCCCCGGCTCCCCGTCGTCCCCTTCCTAGGCCTCGCCGTCGTCCATCGCCCTGGTGCTCTCGGCACGGCGTGGTCAACATGGTCAAGGAATGACTTTCATCGGACGTGGACTGTACGTGGAGAGGCTGACAGCTGGGTCCACGGCCGCAGCAAGGAAGTGCCTCCTTATAACGCGGAAAATAATGAATCCTCCACCTGACAGCTGGGACCCATCAGACGGGCCACTGTATTTCGCGAAAAAATGTTTCCCCCTGACTGCTGGGACCCACCAGCTACATCTTCGCATGCAAGGAAGTGCGTCCGGGCAAAAAAAATGATTCGGCCCCCTGACTGCTGGGACCCACCAGCTACATCTTCGCAGGCAAGGAAGTGCCTGACAGTCGGGATCCACCTGGTCGAAGCGTACGTAGCATTGTCATTCTGGTCGCGAACGTGTACGTACATATATACTGGTGGATGTAGAGGCGTGCACGTGTCGTAGTAGAGGCGCGTACGTTTCGTAGTAGAGGCGCGCACGTAGCATGTACACGTACGTACAGTAGCCAGGGTGCAAGAAAGAAAATACGGCCACGTATGTGTGCATATGGGCGGGGTCTCGAAGGCCTACTCGCGCATACGTACGGCCAGGGCTCGTGTACATGGCTGGGTCGGAACGGAGAAACAGCGTCGTCGTCGTGTTCATGGGGACGCAATGGAATGCGTCATGTTCATCGGTAGGCAACAGAACGCGTGGGAGCCAACCGGCTGGGTCAGAACGGAATGCGTGGTCGTGTTCATCGGGAGGGCTTGGACGGTGCTAACCGATGGAAACGAGGCCTGGCATAACGCAGAACGGAGAAAACGGCCTTGTGTTCGACCGGCCACGTTTGAAACGGGATCCTGTTCATCGGGAGGGGTCTGGCTTACCGCAAAACGGAGGAAACGGACCTCCTACAGTCGAAACGGGGTCCTGTTGATCGGGAGGGGTGTGGCGTACCGCAAAACGGACGAAACGGACCTCCTACGATCGAAACGGGGGTTCTGTTGATCGGGAGGGGTGTGGCGTACAACAAAACGGACGAAACAGACCTCCTACGGTCGAAAAGGGGGTCCTGTTCATCGGGAGGGGTGTGGCGTACCGCAAAACAGGACACCAAGGCATACTGTTCATCTCCACCGTCGACCTCCTCCAGCCTCCACGGGCTCCTGTTCATCCAGCCTCCACCGCGCGCTACTCCACCCGCTACTGTTCAACCACCCCTCCACCGGCACCCCTCCACCATCTACTATTCATCCAGCCCTCCACACCACGGGGGCCT
>NC_057800.1:740488395-740501758 GCF_018294505.1 Triticum aestivum
TCGATCGACTTCAGTTAGCAGCAGTAGCGAAGGAATCGCTCGATCGGGTTTAGTTAATAGCCATCGATCGATCGCTCGGGTTCAGTAACGCGTAGCCTGCAGTGCGATCGCTCGGGTTCAGTTAGAGCCCAATGCTTCTACCACGGTTTTTTTCCGTCATGGACGACCCAAAGAATGTCATGCAGTTGCGTCTCCGGCCCCGCCCAGGACGAAAAGCCCATTTTCTGTCATGATCTTTTGTCATAGAAGTAGGAGCCCACCACATCTATGATGATACCGGGTTTTGTCATAATTATCGTCATAGAAGTGTCATATGTATGACAGAAAAAAATTTCGTTCGGCCCAAAATGTCATGGATGTGTCTTTTTTTTTGTAGTGGTGACAAATCCTAATCTCGATCTCTGCCAACTCAACAAACACTATCGGAGACACCTGTAGAGCACCTTTATAATCACCCAGTTACGTTGTGACGTTTGGTAGCACACAAAGTGTTCCTCCGGTATTCGGGAGTTGCATAATCTCATAGACTGAGGAACTTGTATAAGTCATGAAGAAAGCAGTAGCAATGAAACTAACACGATCATGATGCTAAGCTAACAGATGGGTCATGTCCTTTACATCATTCTCCTAATTATGTGATCCCGTTCATCAAATGACAACACATGTCTATGGTTAGAAAACATAACCATCTTTGATTAACGAGCTAGTCCAGTAGAGGCATACTAGGGACTATAGGTTTTGTCTATGTATTCACACATGTACTAAGTTTCCGGTTAATACAATTCTAGCATGAATAATAAACATTTATCATGATATAAGGAAATAAATAATAACTTCATTATTGCCTCTAGGGCATATTTCCTTCAAAAGTAGCCGGCGGGAGCACGCCGAAAGGCCTCCACACGCACGAGGTTGCCCTCCGCCCCTCCCTCTCCTCCTGCATCGGCGGGCTGGGACCTTGCGGATCTGCAACACTTCATTGGAGGCGGCCGGATTTGACTTTCCCGGCCGCCGCCGGCTGCGCCAAGATATGGTATGGTCGGAAGCACCTCGCGCAACCCCGACAAAGGCTCATCAGCGCATGCAGGTGCGGGTTCCTCCCCTTGCCGCCGTCGACGGTTTGCCGGCATGTATTCTGCCGGCCGTCCGCCAGGCTCGGCCCTCGTCCAGAGGCTCTGTGGCTTGCCGATGCCGCTCATACAGTGCGATGACTGCCAGCGGACAGTGCTGCGGCTGACTTCGGGCACGCCGAAGCACCCCGGATGGGTGGTCTTCAAATGCGAAAACGACGGGGTACGTGCTATTTTGCATTCGGCTCATTTCGATAGCTCAATATGTTTACTCATTTCGAACATCACAATGCGTGTAGGAAGATGGATGCTCATTTTGGTTTTGGGAAGGCGAATACATTAATTTATTGATAGAAAGAAAATTGATAGACATTCGTGCACTCCTTAATACAATCGAAGGCAATGAAGCGCATGCATGTGCAACTAGAGGGGAAGCAACGTCTACTTCTTTAGAACCAAAGAAGAATAATGAAAAATGCAAGATCAAGAATTCGCAGATCAACAATGAGTGCATGGAGAAGATATTGCTTCATCTAGTGGAAGCAGTTATGGAAGTTGGAAATCTTCTAAAATGCATACTTGTGGTTCTTGTTTTCTTTGGTCTTGCTTTTCTAGCAAAAATTTGGTCATGTCCTATGTATCCAATGTGGATGAAAATGCAAAGAAATGCAAATTGAGGTGCAAATTTACATTTTGCGGGCTGGGGGGAGGACGGCCGAAGAGGCAGACCCCGCAAAGCTGACCCGCTGCCTCTGCGGCTTTTCGCTGCGGACTGCAAAACAGTTTTTCCGCGAACTGCAAATGTGAAATGCGGGTCAGCAGGATGCGGGGTCTGCTAGAGATGCTCTTAACGGCCAAAGGACTAGGCCAACTCAACATGCATGTAGAGCCCCACGCTCGAGCCTTCGTCGCACTTGCCGCATCACACGGCCACACTGCCTCGTGCAGCACTGCAGCCTCACGCTGCCATCGGCATCTCTCCATCATTGCCGTATCGCACGACGTCTTGGCATCTCGCCTTCTCCGCACGCCTCTGCTGAAACTTCGCCGAACTAGCTACTGTCAAACATATCTAACATGCATAATGAAAGCAAACTAAATATGCAAATACATTAATCAAGATTAAAGCTAACAGCCTTCGCCGCCGCTATGAAGCTCCTTATGTAGCTCCTCCCAGCATCCGCTTCGACGTGCTCGAGCTCGGTCTCTAGGCGCAGCTCCCCACACCATGGCTCTTCTATGCCGCCGCCGGAGCGCGCTCCCCCCGTCGCGGCTCCTCTTTGCCGCGGTCGCAGCATGCTCCCCATGCCAAATACCCCCCCCCTCCCCCGTGCCGTAGCTCCTCTACACCGTCGCGTCCTCATTCCACGGTGAATTGCCGGAGTCAGAAGGTCGCCACGCACTGTCCATGAATAGAGGAAGTGGGAGTGGGGGAGAGGATGCTTGTATGCAAATCACAAAATAATACAGAGTCCTTAACACGTACAAGGACACCCTAACACATGTACAATGAACCAGAATGACAAAGAGGACTGGCTACAAGTCAACTGACTGAAAAACAAGATTTGGGTCAGCCGACTGACCCGAACATGTTTCAGTCAAGTGTGCCTCTAACAGTAAGGTGCATGCTTCATTATGTTAACACTCTTTTTTTCTTTATCTTTTCCATGCTTTACTTGCGGGTGCATGTGTACAGACCATTCATGCATGCACGTACACTTGTGAACTGCTGCTTTCATACATAAATATAAGGTGTACATAAATATAAGACGATTTGAATATTTCAATAAGGACTACGTATAGACTAGTATGAATGAACAAATCCAGTAAAACACTTGTGGCATTGATATTACACTTTCAGAAAAAAAATAAAAAAATAAAAAAATAATGAAGTTTTCTAAGAAAGAATGAAACCCTTTAAGAAGAAAGAAAATGAGAAACAAAAAAAAACTTTCAAAACTTGCGCACAATTTGCACTGATATTACACATTTTCAAATATGCAAAGAATAAGCATATAATTGTGCATTTTTTGCATTCTACTATAATTTCCAAAGAGTATAACTGAAAAAATGTGAAGAAGAAAGAGAACTAAAAAAACTTGTGCACATGTTTTCACTGAAATTGCACTTTATCATAATATGCTAAAATAATCATATAATCATGAAAGTTCGGCACATATTATATAGTATTTGTTTGCATATAATTACACTCAGCCAAAAACCCACAAAAACAAAAATAACCAATAAAGGAAATAAAAAGGGAAAAAGAAAAACCAATAAAAACAGATAACAGAAATAAAAAATGAAAGCAAATATACCCTTAAATAGGAAAGAAAATTATATAAAAAACTAAAACAAAATGATGACAAATTTGCACACAATTTGCACATAAATTATGCTTTGTTATAATATGCAAGAATAAACACATAATAGTGATCTTTTTCGCAAAAGGATTTTTTTAAAGAAATATTGAATTAGTGGCACTGGTATTTGATCCATGGTGTCTCTATTTCTCCAGATCAAAATAATGAATTAGTGGTATCGGTATTACCGTTTAAAAAGAAAAAACACTAATGACAAAATTTGTACCCAGTTTGAATAAAAATTGCGCTTTTTTATAATATGCAAGAATAAGCTCAAATAGTGAAATTTTACGGAAAAAAAAATCCTAAGTACAAATGAATTAGAGGTATTGGTATTACACTTAAAGAATGAAGAAATGAAATAAAAACTTTAATAGAATTAAAATAGTGAAGTTTTCCAAGAAATAATGAATTAGTGTCATCGGTTTCCCATTAAGAACAAAGGAACTGAAAATAATAAAACAAATAACGAAATATTTTGCAAACAATTTGTACAGAAGTTGCACATTTTTATAATATGCAGGAATAAGAATATAACAGTGCATTTTTTACAAAAAAGAAGTTTCTTGAGAAGAAATTATTTGCGGCATTGGTATTATCATTAAAGAATAAAGGAAGTAAAATAATACTAAAAAACCAAAATACCAAAGTTTTCAAGACAAAATGAATTAGTGGCTTATGTATTACTATTTAAGAAAAAAATGAAATGAAATAAAAACTAGAACACATTAAAAATAATGAGGTTTTCTAAGAAAGAATGAATTATTAACATTGGTATTACCCTTTAAGAAGAAGAAAATAAAAAAGTAAAAATAATAAATTTTTCTAAGGTAGAATAAATTAGGGTCATTGGTGTAACCCTCTGAGAAGAAACAAAAATAAATAAATAAATTTAAATATGGAAGAATGAAGTAGCATTATTATTACCCACTAAAAAATAAAAAATAAAAAGTTTAAGTACACAAACAATATTGCAAATTATTTATGTGTGTACATTACACTCACCCAACATCCCAAACATATCCAAAAATTAAAAATAAAACCTAATAACAAAGAGCAACAGAAAAACAAAAGAAAAAGCACATAAAAACAAAAAAAAATACTACGAAAACGAAGGGAGAGATAGGAGGGCTGGATCGGACAGTTAATGTGCTTCGTCCCGGAAGGAAATCGACTGGCCCAAAAAATAAAGGGCTAGTCAGAAAAAAGAAAGAAGCCCACACAACAAACAACACAAGTTAGAAACAAATACAGCACGAATCTTAGAGAAAAATCCAATGGCCACAAAATTGACTGACCTAAAAGTGAAATTTCAGCTGACTGAAATGTAGATAAAGTGAACACAAAGAGCATCCTAACACAACCTGTAAAACACGAAGATCTTTGAGACCCTATGTCATTATCCCTAAACCTTGCGAGAAGACACCCGCAACACAAGAATCTGCAACAAGACCCAAGAAGGTCATCATCTTTAACCACGACATAATCACCGCCACGCTGGTTCCCTTTTCTTTGCCTCATCGCTGATGTCAAGGAAACACATGTGCATCCAACACACCTGCACCAGCCTTGGCCATCTGTAGCGTTGAGTACTGCTATATGTGCCCCTTCCAGAAGGAATAGAACTAAGATCTGGCTCCGACGCTGCAGCCGGGCCAACCACCAGGGCAAAGCAGGACATCTCTCCAACAACAACATAAGGAAAAAGGAGAACAGCAAAAGAAAATCATACCGGCGATGAGGAAGAAGAAACTCTGTCTCCACAGAACCACTACCCATCTGAGGTCCAACCCAGCCATTGGTCGACCTCTAGACACTGTAGCCCGCGACCTCGATGAGATCTGGGAACCCCCCACCCTGCTGGCTCCTAGACAAAGGCAAGAGCCCCGCCTGACTGCGGACAAAGCCCGGGTGACATACTAAGACGCGACGCCGCCGCAACGGTCTCAACAACGTCTTCCTCAACCCTAACCCTACTGAGAACCCAAACAATCTCTAGATCTGAGGTTCCAACTCCCTCCCTCCATCGGAGCGGCTGGCGGAGGGAGAGGGAACCAGCGCCGGCGCCGGTTGATCACAAAGGGACCCACTCCTGTTCGCCTGGCGAAACCTAACCGCTCGTGAGATCCGTTTAGGTCACCATGTACTTTTGGTGTATATATCATCTTTTCTTTTTTGTGTTGTTTCTTTGATGATCAACAGTCGGACCGGGCATGGAACTAAAAAAGTGTTGTTTGATAATGGAGTTCCAGGATTAAAAAAAAGGAAACATGTAATGGAGTTATAGGTTTTTAGGGGAAAGCGGAGTTTATTTGAAACACTTTTAATACTTTGATAAAGATGATGCAATTAGACTGAAGCAACGATGTTTGTCACTCTTTCATTCACACGAACATTACCAATGAGTTAAGAAGAACGCTTGAGCATGGGCCGCATTATGGGGTTGGGCCGTCACTTTCTTTCCTTCCCCAAACGAGGCCCCAACCCAATGCGCGGCGCTTCCGTCCGCCGTCTTGCTTCCCCGCCGCCGGCGCCAGTCTTGCCATATGCACCGCCGACCTGAGACCCAGCCCCCTCCCCACACACCACTCACTGACTCACACACACACACCACAAACCGCCGCCGATAAAAATGAGCCGCCTCCCCATGCTCCCGCCGGCCGGCCGGCGTGATAGAGAGAATCGAGCGAGCGGGAGCGCCACCTTATTCGAGCTGTTACGATGGTGGAGAAAGCTGCGGAAAAATTGGCTACAACTTCCCTAAGTCCCTAATGTTGGTTTGATGTTATGTATTTCTTTTGTACAGAAAGTCAAGCACCTCAAGAGGAAATTATCATCTGTTGGTAGAAGGAATGTTGTAAGTCTCTTTTCTCTTCTTGTGTTTCTTTTTTCCTTCTCTTCTTATCATTTTGATTGCTTGTCTGATGTTTGTTTTGCTGGGGTTTCCCCTTTGTGTATTTAGTTTATTTTGGATTTAATGATGTTCTTATTATCTTTTTCTTGTAGAGGCAGAATCGATCGTCTGATTTCCCTGTGTGTTCAACATTCACTAGATATTCTGGAAAGTTCTTCTCAGGAGTTGTTGATGGCATGTGTCCTAGGTACAAGGGTGTTATGCAGAATTATGGGTTGGGTTGTCTCCTCAGTTTTGTCCGTAGCGAGGTTCCTCTTAGGCTTGTTAAGTGGCTTGCATCTAGGTTTGATGTTCCTGCGTCTGAGTTTCAGTTGAAAAGGAAATTCATCCCCTTAGCTTTCATTTTTTCAGAGGTCAAAGCATTTAGTTGGTAATGGTGCAAGCACGAGATTCTGGGAGGATACGTGGCTTGGAGAGGCTCCCCTAGCAATCCAGTATCCGTCTCTGTATCGTATAGTTCGAAGGCGCGATGCTTTGGTTGCATCGGTCTTCGCCTCGATACCCCTGGATATCCAGTTTAGAAGATCGTTAGTGGGCAATCGTTGGGAAGAGTGGCTGCATCTAGTTAGGAGACTGATGCAGGTACAACTATCTCAACAACCTGATAAATTACGCTGGAATCTCACTAGGTCGGGGGGATTCACGGTTAAATCAATGTATGTTGATGTTATTAATTCCAGCTCGATTCCTACTTCAAAGCATGTGTGGGACGTCAGAGTTCCTTTAAAGATCAAGGTGTTTATGTGGTTTCTACATAAACAGGTGATCTTAACAAAGGATAATCTTATTAAGCGTAATTGGACAGGACCTACTAGGTGTAGTTTCTGTGATCAGGGTGAAACCATTAAACATCTTTTCTTTGACTGCCCACTAGCTAGAATTCTTTGGACGACTATTCAAGTCGCTTTCAATATTACCCCACCCAGGTCGGTTAACATGTTGTTTGGGACATGGCTAACTAGGGTAGAGCCCGGGTTAGCAAAACATATTCGCTTGGGGGTTTGCGCTTTTTTGTGGGCGCTTTGGAATTGCAGAAATGACTTCGTCTTTAACAGATCAACAAATATCCATGTTTTGCAGGTTATCTTCCGAGCAACGGCTCTTATCCGTTCCTGGTCGCTACTCACTCCGACGGAGGCCAGGGAGCTTTTGGTTACTGCTGCTATCCGATGGGAGATGGTAGCTCGGGATATATTCAGCCGGTTTGGATGGCGGTCGTGTAACAGGATAGGCAATTAGTTTACCTGTCTATTTTGGAGCCAAACGGCTGTGATGTATAAGTGCTTTGGCTAGCTTGTGTATCTAGCCTTCGGGCTCTGTGTGAGCCTTTTCTTACTTTTCTTGTTGACAACCTTGAGACTTGGAGACTTTGTGGACTATTTTATGCTTAATAAGATGGCCGTATGCATCATGCTGATGCAGAGGCCGGGGAAGTCCCCCTTTTCGAAAAAACTAAGTATGATATCATGACATCCTTGACCTCCCAGTAGATGGTGAGCCACTTGTTTCTGATCCCGAGTCTGGCCGTGATTTTATCCTCTCTCATTTCAATCTTACCAGTATCCCTCCAGTGTCCTTTTTCGCCAATTTGCAGTGTAGTAAAACTTGTAAGTACATGCATTTTACAGTAGTAGTTACACTGCAAATTAGAAGTTTCTGACAATAGTTTTTACTCTGGGATTTACACTGGAAATCATGTATTTACAATGTAAAATACAAGATACTTACAGTAGTTTTTACTGTTGGATTTACACTATAAAACATGTTTTTACAATGTAAATTACAAGATACTTACAGTAGTTTTTACTGTGGGATTTACACTGTAAAACATGTTTTTACACTGGAAACTACAAGATACTTACAGTAGTTTTACAGTGGGATTTACACTGGAAGTCATGTTTTTACAATGTATTACAAGATACATACAGTCACTGTAAAACATGTTTTTACAGTGTAAATTACAAGATAATTACAGTAGTTTTTACTGATTTTCACTGTAAAACATGTTTTCACAGTGGAAATTACAAGATACTTGCAGTAGGTTTTACACTGGGATCTACACTGGAAATTACCAGCTACTTACGCTAGAATTTACTAGGGATTTACACTGGAATTTGTTTATTTTCCTCTGTAATTATTCTTGTAAGTTTTCTGAATTTTTTTACACTGTATTTTTTCCATTTCGAAACAACTTCAGTGTTTTCAATGAAATTTCCATGATGATGTCAATGTAATCGATCCCAAAATTTATGTAATTTCCTAGAATTACAGCAGTTGTTGATCTATCTCTTTTTGTAGATGAAGAAATTTCCTCCCCTGATTTGTTCATGTGAGAGGTGAAGAGAGGAGTTGGCGAGCAGTTGGGACTGTTTTTGCTTACCTGTGGATCATGATGCCGATTTCCTTCTGATGTCCTTTCTTGCTGCTCTTCTGGTTTCTGTTTGCCCTCCTTCTGCCCATCGCCCATGGCCGCCTCCATGTTCTCCCTTCTTTTTTTCTCCCCCTTTCTGATTCACTTTTTGTTTTGTTAGGTGAGATCTGTCCAGTGGTTTGCGGGAGGGGTTTGGCCCTTTTCGTGCGTTGCAAGCTGGGCACATGCTGGGTAATGCCTCAGGTGCTCGATCTTCAGTTCTTCGGATTAATCGACCTGCCCCCAATCCATGTACAGTTGCGCATTTGTTGTCACTTTTCAATTGACTTCTGTATATCTTACCTCTCTCCAGCGGCCAGAATTTTTACTCCGATATGCCCTCGGTTGCAGGTGCAGCCTGAACAAACAGCAGCTGAAATTGGGGATGAATTCAGTTACTGTTAGTAGATGTCAGTTAGCTTATCTTCCACTAGGCGGGACTGAAGATTTCCAGACGGCTGCCAGGGTTGATGGGGACGGCATCCACAATCGATTGCGCGGTACGGTTCCACATTCCACAATCAAGTTTCTGCACAGATTGCTGGCTTGCTCATTAGCTCATATGTTTACCATCAATCCCCTGTCACGTTAGCAATTCTTTTCTCTGTGCAGCATGAGCCACAAGACTAATATTGCGATGTGATCCGCTGTGGGTAGAAATCAGCCGGCCCGCCAAGACTTGTCAATGCCCTCTTCGATGGGCTAGAATATCCTACACAAATCGGCATGCATTGACTGACTTGCGAGGTCGCAGGTCGACCACATTAAAAGTAAGCCTGTATTATAACATGACCATGTCGGCCTCACTTATCAAATCAACCACAGCTACAGGCGTGGAATCCCTGTACAGGTGCGCATGTCTTGTTCTGCATCTCTAACTACGAGCCAGCGGTCAGAAGTTTTGCTTCTGTATGCCCATGGGGTGCAACTTGAACAAACAACAGCTAAAATTGGGGATGAATTCAGTTACTCTTAGTAGCTGTTAGTAATCTTGTCTTCCACTAGACAGGACTTAAGATTGCAAACAGCTGCCATGGTTGATGAGGATGGCATCCACAATCAATTGCGTGAGACCCTACTCGTCAGTTTATGTGCGGATTGTTGTGGCTTTGCCTGCTCATATGTTGGCCTCAATTTGCACGACAAGGGTTTTCAGCCGCCTTTCTCCATCACAGTTTGGCATGAATTTCCTGTCATGATAGCAATTCTTTTCTCCGTGCGATGTGATTCATTGTGGGTAGAAATCCGCCATCTGGCAAAGACTTGTCAATGCCCCCTTTGATGGGCTTGAATAACCTGCACAAGACGGTAGGCATTGACTCGACTCGGGGAGGTTGCCGGTCGACCACATGAAAAGTAGCCCTGTATTCTAATGTGTCCATCTCGGTCTCACTCGATCAGTCACTCATCAAATCAACCACAGCCATAGGCACCCGAGTTCAGTACAGGATGGGTACTTCTTATGGCCATTCACTGTGTCTTCTTCGATTGGATAACATATATACATCGTCGCTCTGGTGCCTGACTTGGATTTCTTGAGTGAAAGTTGAGGGGCCACACAAGGTGTATAGATAGATCATGGCCGTCTTGCTGCAAATGATGTATGCATCACTCTTTCTGCTAGCATCCGTGGCTCTAGCCAGCCACGATCCTGAAGGGAGTTGGGCACATCCAGGTGCCACTCTTGAAGGTTGCCCGACGAGCTGCGGCAATCTGAGCGTTGACTACCCCTTCGGCATCGGATCCAGGTGCTCCCGTGGTCCTGATTTTAATCTCACTTGCGACGACACCACTAAGCCCCCCACGCTCTTCCTGAGCGACGGCATCAGTGAGGTGCTCGATGACCTTGCTGTTAGCTATCAGGATGATGGCAATCTTGACAAAATATTCAGTACCTCCTTCCGGCATACCATCCTCATGAAACCCGGTGTCCATGTCTATGACTGGTCTTTCAAACCGCCCGGTAGGTCCTTTGAGTACATCGGGCAAACAGCTCTAAACATCACCGGCTGTGACCTGGACGTGTATTGGGTCAGTGACAATGCCGGCACACGGGCCTGCAGAACTGTGTGCCCAGACCAAGCGAGCACAGAGACGGTGGCTAGGCACCGTTGTAACGGTACCGGCTGTTGTAATTTTAATGTTGGTGGCCTTGACAATGGTGCTTTTCACCTTAAATTTGTCCAGGGGCACACCAAAATCAATAACGGTGCAGGGTCTAAGTCTAACCGGACTGCTCCACTGTGGGATAGAATCAGTATAACAGATGATGGTGGTGTCATGATTTCCTGGAGCATAGTGGATCAACCCAACTGTGTTGCTGCCATGCGTGACAGGACAGCATACGCCTGTGTCAGCAAGAACTCCGACTGCTACGATACTGGAGAGGGCTACGCCTGCATCTGCAATGACGGCTATGCAGGCAACCCCTTCATTCCGGATGGCTGCTCCAACGACAAAGGTAACTATTATATTGATCAAGCAAGAAAAGTTACAACTTCTTTAGATAAAACTTGAATAGATGCTAACCTTTTACCGCTCAAACTAGGGTATAGTCCAATTCCGAGTAGGGCTGACTGTACACGTCGATGTGGTAACATTACTGTGGAATTCCCATTTGGCATAGAAGAGGGTTGCTTTGCCCGGGAAGAGTTTCACCTCAACTGCACAAATACAACGTCATCGGCTGTTCTATTGCTGGAGGATTTTGAGGTGACCGGCATGAATATTGAAAAAGGGACCTTTGAGTACAACGGCCATACCCATGGACAAGTAGAACAAATATCTGGAGGACCCATCCTTTTTGTGGGTTATGAGTTGTTCTCCTCTCTTCAGTGGGTTGCTGCCAATCTAAGTTGCCTAGAAGCCCAACTTAATATATCTGGATATGCTTGTGTGAGTATCAACAGCAGGTGTGTGGGAGTAAATGCTACAACTGACTATAGCTTTTTTGAAGCTCCTAAAGAAGACACCTATGTCGGTTACCGTTGTAAATGCACAGACGGCTTCAAAGGAAACCCATACATCCAAAATGGCTGTCGAGGTACCCTCTATCTCTCTCACACATGCACGCACGCATTGCACATAATGTATATAACCATTTCAATTTCATATGGCATCTACCTAGTAGATTGTTTCTGGCTTCCGTTGCACGCATGTCGTGCATACAAGATAACTTTCATTATCCATTAATTAGGATTTTCTTCGCCATTCCAAAGCGTAAAACACGTCTCAAGAGTCAAGTTTGACCAACACTTGTACCATTGGATTTGTATCTAGAAGTATTGTCCAATGGCATCACTTTTGTATTACATAAATCACATTTTATTGGTTTAGTTATTTTTAGGTTGAAATCTTTGGATGTGTGGTCGCTTTACAGTTTGGAACAGAGGGAGTACCAATGTTACTACCTCCATCTTAAAATACATGAAAACTACTCTGCTAAACATCTATATGTTTAGATGTCTATTGATAAAGCCTGTATAGATTTTGTATGTACATCATGAAAACTAGTTTTACAGTGTTTGTACTTACATATTTGTTGAAAGACGAACAGTGTTTGTACTTACTTATTTATTGAAAGGCTAACAGTGAATGTTGCTCATCACTGGAGTACCTGGGTAATTTGAGTTTGCCCAAAAGATTAAGGAAGTGCAAAATTGGGAGAAAACGGGTCCCTAAATTTGTCATGAAGTATGCTTAGAAGTTAGAACCCCAACTTGGAAACTAATCTAGGCTAGCGTATATCAGTGAACCAAATTTATACTCTTACATGTAGGCTGGATGGCTGATCATTGGCTCTCAAGTGGGAGTCACAACATTTGATCTTGTAGAGACTTTTTGACGTGAGGTATATTTTGGTGCATAAAACTTGTTGCAAATATTCCAAAATACCAACCACCCAAACTGCCGTTAGAGAAAATCAGAACTACTACTAGATACTCGCTCTATTTTAATATATTTGTCCATGGCATCGGGAGTTTCTGCTTCAAAATATTTGTTCATTGAGAATGTCTTTGCTCTCTGGCCCGTTCATAGTATGTCATTTAATATGGCACGCATGATAATTTCTCATTAACTCCCACATTATGTGTTTTATTGTGAAATGAAGAGAGTAATTGTTAAATTTCTACAAAGAAGTTGCACAAACATATAAAAATATGTGTGTTCTTTTTGCTGGTGAATTGTCATTACATTGCGAAAATTACTACTCCACTTTCTATTTGCTTTATACCATCTATATAGGTTACAGTCAATTGTGTTTTGTGTTAATCGGGGCATGTACTCTGTGTTATGTTATTTACTTCATTGACGCACAAGATCTTGTTAATTTCAGATATTAATGAATGCCTCCAACCAAACATCTGTAAAGGGAACTGCCATAATATTGAAGGAAGCTTCTATTGTACGGAATGTCCTCGCAATACCGAGTATGATCTGGACAAAATGCAGTGTACAACAACAAAACAACATATTCTGCTTTCAGGTAAGACTAAATTGTTGTTATATTTGATAAAAAGTATAAAAAGAAACTTAAAAGAGCTTCATGGCTTCAGGTATTATTATTGGGTTGTGTGCTGGCTTCGGCATTCTAGCTCTGAGTTTT
>NC_057800.1:740501909-740502365 GCF_018294505.1 Triticum aestivum
AAGAGCTAGAAAAAGCAACAGACAACTTTGATAGGGCACGCATCATTGGGAGTGGGGGCCATGGCACGGTTTATAAAGGCATATTATCTGATCAACGTGTGGTTGCAATAAAAAGGCCTAAGGTCATTGAGCAGGCAGAGATCACCCAATTCATCAACGAGGTCGCAATCCTCTCGCAAATAAACCACAGAAATATTGTAAAGCTCTTTGGGTGTTGTCTGGAAACTGAGGTTCCACTGCTCGTGTATGAATATATATCTTGTGGCTCACTGTCTCAAGTCCTGTATGCTGACTCAAGTAATGGTTTTTCTTTGTCATGGGATGGTTACTTAAGGATTGCCATGGAAACAGCAGGAGCTCTATCTTATCTCCACTCAGCGGCTTCAGTATCAATCTTCCATCGTGATGTGAAGTCCTCGAATATTCTCATCGACGAGGACTATACAGCTAAAGTTT
>NC_057800.1:740502485-740502889 GCF_018294505.1 Triticum aestivum
GGATTTTGGTGCTTCTAGATTGGTCCCAATTGATCAAACACACATTGTTACGAATGTGCAAGGTACATTTGGGTACTTGGATCCAGAGTATTTCCATACAAGACAGTTCAACGGGAAGAGTGATGTGTATAGTTTTGGTGTGGTACTGGTGGAGTTGCTTCTCAGGATGAAGCCTATTTTCACGAGTGAGTCAGGCACAATACAGAACTTGTCAAGCTACTTCCTCAAGGAGTTCAGTGAGGGAGGGATAACAGGTATTGTTAATTCTCAGGTCCTTGAGGAAGCAAGTGAGGAAGAGATCAACAATGTTGCCAGTCTTGCAGTGGCATGCCTGAGACTACGCGGTGAAGAACGACCCACCATGAAACAAGTCGAGGTGAAATTGCAGATTCTACGAAGCAAAA
>NC_057800.1:740503204-740717565 GCF_018294505.1 Triticum aestivum
TTATGTCCGATTAATTACAGGTATAGTGATGTTAGACAAACCCGTTTGTCATGGGATTTCCTTGTACGTTTTCTTGTGTTCTTTGGCTTCCTGCTTCTCCTGTAATTTATTTATGTAAACTGATTATTACCTGGAAGTGTTAAGTGAGTTGCTGGTGTTTGTATTGATGAAATTTTTCAAGACTACGGCTAGTACGTAATAGTACTGTTTTTAGTCTTGTCATTTTTTGCCCCAAATTGATATAATTTACCATGAAGAGGAAATTAGATGCTCACATCTAAAATTCTACGTTTGCTTCTGAAGCTAGACATTCACACATTAATTAAAGGAAACAGATATCCAATTTTTTTTTCAGGGTGTTAATTTTTTTCTCTAATGATAATTTGCTTGTGTCATGATAAAGGGAGGTGGCTCCCATGATTTGCTCCAGGATGAACAGTAAAGTCACAATAAATCTTAGCAATCAAAAAAACGGAAGAATAAAGACAAATTTTGGTGCTCCGAACCAAATTTAAGCATTAAATTTGTTTTCCACACAGGGCGCAAAACTCGTACCTTCTTCATTAAGCTTTTACAAGCACACACAAAATTGAACAGTTGCATGTCTAATCTGTCCGGAACTTTTTAATGTCTGAAAGAATTATTCATTTTAATGTTATCATCAATAAATTCTTCATACTTTCCTGGATGCACCTTCGAATGCTCAATATCTTTGTAATATAATACACATTGACATGTCTTCTCAACATATCATCAATAAAATTCATTTACAGGAGAAGCAGAAATGCGTGACACTATAATACAAGGAAATATTATTCCAGTTAAAAGCCTACCATCATGATACTTGTTATTAGTTATTGCCTGGACATAACTCAACTCCCTATGCGAAAGCTGGAAATGTCTTTTCCTGTTGAGGCCGACGGGTTCGTGTTATATAGCGTGGGGCGCACCTCCCAACCATAGCGCATACATTGTTGAGATTACATATGAGAGGGAGATATTCAAGGAAGGGATGGAACTTGGAGAGAAAGGAAAAGGAAAACAAACCTATCTCTATCTATCTATCCTAACTACCTGGTGCGCCGGGGTGCAACATATCATGTGTTTAACACCCTCCCTTAATCACAACTTCATTAAGTTAAGATTATGTTTGAATTCTTCAAAACTCCTTGTGGGCAAAGGCTTGGTAAATCCATCTGCAATTTGATCCTTGGAATGCACAAACCTGATGTCAAGTTGCTTTTGAGCAACTCTTTCTCTGACAAAATGAAAATCTATCTCGATGTGCTTTGTCCTGGCATGGAACACAGGATTAGCAGAAAGATAAGTGGCACCAAGGTTGTCACACCATAAGCATGGAGCTTGTTTGCTTTTCACCCCAAGCTCTTTCAACATAGACTGTACCCATATGATTTCAGCTGTAGCGTTTGCTAATGCCTTGTACTCTGCCTCAGTACTTGACCTGGATACAGTAGCCTGTTTGCGTGCACACCATGATATTAAATTAGGTCCAAAAAAGACTGCAAAACCACCTGTTGAGCGCCTGTCATCCAGGCATCCTGCCTAGTCAGAATCAGAAAATGCATTGACAAGTGTAGAAGATGACTTGCTGAAATTTAGACCTATGTTTAGAGTATTTTAACATATCTGACTATGCGCTTGGCAGCTGTCAAGTGAACACCAGTAGGTGCATGCAAAAACTGGCAGACTTTGTTGATAGCAAAAGATAGATCAGACTTGGTAAGAGTTAGATACTGAGGAGCTCGTACAAGACTTCTATATTTTGTGCTATCTTCCTGACTCAAAAGTTTACCTTCTGTAAGAGACAATTTTTCTGAGCTGGATAATGGAGTGAGTGATAACCTTGCAATCCTGCCTTTTTAACCAGATCGGCCACATACTTTGCTTGAGAGAGATGAAGTCCATTCGGATGCTTCTTTACCTCAATCCCAAGAAAGAAATGCAAGTCTCCAAGATCCTTTAACGCAATATCTGCACTCAAGTCTTTTAAGAGACTTTTGATTGCTTCATCAGATGAGCTGGTCACAATAATATCATCAACATAGATGAGAACAAATATGCATGTGTTATAAATAAATATGGATCTATTATATTTTGTGTTATAAATATCATCAACATAGATGAGCTGGTACAAGACTTCTATATTTTGTGTTATAAATATGGATCTGTTATAAATAAACAATGATGTGTCTGATTTAGAAGGAACAAATCCAAGTTTTTGCATCTTGTGACAGATACGAGAGTACCACGCCCTTGGAGCTTGTTTTAATCCATATAGGGCTTTATCAAGCTTGCACACATAAGAGGGAGCATTCTTACTTTCAAACCCAGGAGGTTGTTTCATGTACACATCCTCTTCCAGAACACCATGAAGAAACGCGTTCTAAACATCAAGCTGCATGAGACTCCAACCTCTGGAAACATCAATGGACAAAACAAGACGAATAGTGGCAGCTTTTACCACATGACTAAAAGTATCCTCATAGTCTATACCATATCGCTGTTTGAAGCCTTTTGCAACGAGCCTAGCCTTATAGCGATCAATGGTTCAATCAGATCTCCTCTTAATTCTGAAAATCCACTTGCAATCAATTACATTTTTACCTTGCTGTGGGGGAACAAGGTGCCATGTTTTGTTTTTCTTTAGTGCCATGTACTCTTCATTCATTTGCTTCTTCCACTTATCATTACAAAGTGCTGCATCAAGGGTTTTTGGCTCATCTAGTTCTCCTGTGGAACAGACCAAACCATATTTAGTTATATGTTTGTAATTTACTGGTTGAGTTACCCCTTGTTGTAGTCGTGTATGTCGCGATGGTGGAGCAGCAGAGTCCATAGCCGCAGAGGATCAGGGGGGACAGGATCATCAGATGCAGCTGCAACTGATCCCGAGGGGGATCCTATCACGGCAGCAGCTCCAGCAGCCGCAGAGCTGGCCAGATCTTCTATGGCCAACTGCTGAAGCGCCGCGTCCACGCGAGGCGCAGAGAATGCCGAGCCCCGCGCGTCTGCGCGCGGCGCCGGTCGGCCGACCGCTCGTGGGGGGCCTCGCTGGGTCCGCGCCCTCACTGGCGCGTGCCGCGTCCCGCCGCTTGTACGTGACCGGTTGTTGCGGCGTGAGTCCAGTGCAGAGGCGCGTGTCCTGTGCGGGGTCGTTGCGGTGTGAGTCCAGTGCAGAGGCGCATGCGCCTGCGCCTGTCCCCTCTGCGGTGGCTGATCCCGAGGAGGATCTGATGACCCACAAGTATAGGGGATCTATCGTAGTCCTTTCAATAAGTAAGAGTGTCGAACCCAATGAGGAGCAGAAGGAAATGATAAGCAGTTTTCAGCAAGGTATTCTCTACAAGTACTGACATAAGTGGTAACAGATAGTTTTGTGATAAGATAATTTGTAACGAGCAACAAGTAACAAAAGTAAATAAAGTGCAGCAAGGTGGCCCAATCCTTTTTGTAGAAAAGGATAAGCCTGGACAAACTCTTATATAGAGAAAAGTGCTCCCGAGGACACATCGAAATATCGTCAAGCTAGTTTTCATCACGTTCATATGATTCGCGTTCGGTACTTTGATAATTTGATATGTGGGTGGACCGGTGCTTGGGTGCTGTTCTTACTTGAACAAGCATCCCACTTATGTTTAACCTCTATTGCAATCATCCGCAACTACAACAAAAGTATTAAGGTAAACTAACCAGAGCATGAAACATATGGATCCAAATCAGTCCCTTACGAAGCAACGCATAAACTAAGGTTTAAGCTTCTGTCACTCTAGCAACCCATCATCTACTTATTACTTCCCAATGCCTTCCTCTAGGCCCAAATAATGGTGAAGGGTTATGTAGTCAACGTTCACATAACACCACTAGAGGCTAGACAACATACATCTCATCAAAATATCGAACAAATACCAAATTCACATGACTACTAATAGCAAGACTTCTCCCATGTCCTCAGGAACAAACGTAACTACTCACAAAGCATATTCATGTTCATAATCAGAGGGGTATTAAGATGCATAAAGGATCTGAACATATGATCTTCCACCAAATAAACCAACTAGCATCAACTACAAGGAGTAATCAACACTACTAGCAACCTACTAGTACCAATCCCGAACTTGGAGACAAGAATTGGATACAAGAGATGAACTAGGGTTTTGAGAGGAGATGGTGCTGGTCAAGATGTTGATGGACATTTCCCTCTCCCTATGGGAGGAGCGTTGGTGATGACGATGGTGATGATTTCCCCCTCCCGGAGGGAGGTGTCCCTGGCAGAACAGCTCTGCCGGAGCCCTAGATTGGTTCCGCCAAGGTTCTGCCTCGTGGCGGCGGAGTCTCATCCCGAAAGGTTGCTTATGATTTTTTTCCTCGATGAAAGACCTCATATAGCAGAAGATGGCCATCGGAGAGCCAACAGGGGGCCCACGAGGCAGGGGGCGCACCCTTGGGGGTAGGGCGCGCCCCCACCCTCGTGGCCAGGTGGGTCCCCCTCTGGTGTACTTCTTCCGCTCAATATTTTTTATTATTTCCAAAAATGACTTTCGTGGAGTTTCAGGACTTTTGAAGTTGTGCAGAATAGGTCTCTAATATTTGCTCCTTTTCCAGCCCAGAATTCCAGCTGCCGGCATTCTCCCTCCTTATGTAAACCTTGTAAAATAAGAGAGAATAGGCATAAGTATTGTGACATAACGTGTAATAACAGCCCATAATGCAATAAATATTGATATAAAAGCATGACGCAAATGGACGTATCAACTCCCCCAAGCTTAGACCTCGCGTGTCCTCAAGCGGAAGCCGATAACGATAAATATGTCCCCATGTTTAGAGGTAGAGGTGTCGATAAAAATAAAATACGGACATGAAGGCATCATGATTATTCTCATAACAGCAACATATATAGATATTGTCATATGATTTCTTATGCTCAAGTAATAATCTATTCACAATGCAAAGTATGAATCAAAAACTTTATTGAGAATTGACAAACTATAATCTCGGTCATTGAAGCAATTGCAATTTATCATAACATCAGAAAGAGTCTATGTCAGAGCTTTATAGCAAGTCCACATACTCAATTATCATTTAGTCTTTCATAATTGCTAACACTCACGCGATACTTGTGGTTATGGAGTTTTAATCGGACATAGCGAAAGATAGGGACTTAAAGTTTCGCATCCCAACCTTTTACCTCAAGGGTAATGTCAACAATAATAACTCATGCTCCCCTACATCTAATTAGATATATCTATCAGGATCTTTTCAACACATTGTGCTTGCCAAAGGATAAAATGTAAAAACGAAAGGTGAAGATCACCATGACTCTTGCATAAGGTAGAAGATAATAGTAAAAGATAGGCCCTTCGCAGAGGGAAGCAGAGGTTGCCATGCGCTTTTAAGGTTGGATGCACAAAATCTTAATGCGAAAGAATGTCACTTTATATTGCCCCTTATGATATGAACCTTTATTATGCAGTCCGTCACTTTTATATCTTCCACTCACAAGATCGTATAAAGCTTATTTTCTCCCACACTAATAAGTCATACATATTTAGAGAGCAAATTTTATTGCTTTGCACCGATGACAACTTACTTGACGGATCTTACTCAATCCATAGGTAGGTATAGTGGACTCTCATGGCAAAACTGGTTTAAGGGTTTTTGGAAGCACAAGTAGTATCTCTACTTGGTGCTGAGAATTTGGCTAGCATGAGGGGGAGAGGCAAGCTCAACATGTTGGATGATCCATGACAACATACTTTATCTCAGATATAAGAAAACATAACCCATTACGTTGTCTTCCTTGTCCAACGTCAACTCTTTAGCATGTCATATTTTAATGAGTGCTCCCGATCATAAATGATGTCTATGATAGTATATTTATATGTGAAACCTCTCTTTCCTTATTACTTCCTATTAATTGCAATGATGACCAAAGCTATGTCCTCCAACTCCCAACAACTTTTAATCATCATACTCTTTCTATGTGAAGTCATTACTCTCAATAAGATCAATATGAACTCTCTATTTCTTTTTTTCTTTTTTTCTTTTATTCACTCAAGATCATGGCAAAATAATCAAGCCCTTAACTCAACACTAATCTTTATTATATATATCTCACAGACTTGATTACATAGACAGATCATAAAGCAAAACTCAAAACTAGAACATGCCATAAACTTTATTCTACTAGATCAAGATACTACTAATAGGATCGAACTAAGAAAAACGATAAAGATAGGAGTGTGATGGTGATACGATACCGGGGAACCTCCCCCAAGCTTGGCAGTTGCCAAGGGGAGTGCCCATACCCATGTGATTATGTCTCCTTCTTTGTTGTTGGTGAAATATTCTTGGCGATGATGCCCCTCAGGATACGATTCTCCTCCTAGAGCTTATTGACTTGCTTCTTGAGGTCCATTATTTCCTTAGGAAGCTTTCCTGTAACTGCTAAGGCTCCTTGCACCCAAGGGTGTTGCATAGCTGCGGGAGAACAAGTGACACTCCTCTTCATATTTTCATAAGAAAGAAATCTAACATTGGAAGGGATAACCGAGTTTGGAATAGCTGAGCTCTGTAGTTCCCCCATCGTGAACCCAGCTCGGAAGAGAGAAGTGATTTCTTGATCCTCCATGGCATCTACACTCATCAAGTCAGCCTCCATCTCTTCCTCCATTGCTGGCCCAAAGTGGTCAGCGTTGCCGTTCGCTCTTGGTTCCGATGCCGGATGAGACACCCGGCTCTCCCCGACTGACTCTTGAAAAGACATCTTGCTCTAATCTGCAGCAGCAACAGCTTGAAACGAAAACAGAGGATAATTGTGTGATACAGGAGTCAAAACCTTCGGGAGAATATATAATGAATTTTTACTGACCAAAATACGTATCGTGCAAGAAAACGGAGTCCGGAGGGCACACGAGTTGCCCACGAGGCAGGGGCGCGCCCTCCACCCTCGTGGGGCCCTCATGTCCTTCCCGGCCTACTTCTTATTTTTTTATTTTTCTAAATTTTCCAAAACGGAGAAATATTGCTTTAAAAACTGTTTTGGAGTCGGTTTACTTACCGTACCACATTCCTATTCCTTTTTGGAGTCTGAAACGTTCCGGAAAGTGTCCCTTATGTACTCCTCCGGGGTTACGGTTTCAATAACATTGGTTTCAACATTTATAGGATTACATGAGATATAGTGTTTAATTCTTTGAATGTTCACCACCTTCGGATTTGTGCCTTCGAAGTTTTTGATTTTTATGGCATCGGAACGATAGACCTCCTCGATAATGTAAGGGCCTTCCCATTTAGAGGGAAGTTTTCCTGCAAAAAATCTTAAACGAGAGTTGTATAGCAATACATAATCACCTACATTAAACTCACGCTTTTGTATCCTTTTTTCATGCCATCTTTTAACTTTTTCTTTAAACAACTTGGCATTTTCATAAGCTTGGGTTCTCCATTCATCAAGTGAGCTGATATCAAATAACCTCTTCTCACCGGCAAGTTTGAAATCATAGTTGAGCTCTTTAATAGCCCAATATGCCTTATGTTCTAGTTCGAGAGGTAAGTGACATGCTTTTCCATAAACCATTTTATACAGAGACATACCCATAGGATTTTTATATGCAGTTATATAGGCCCATAATGCATCATCAAGTTTCTTGGACCAATTCTTTCTAGACCTATTGACAGTCTTTTGCAAAATTAATTTGAGTTCTCTATTACTCAATTCTACTTGACCACTAGACTGTGGGTGATAAGGAGATGCAATTCTATGATTAACATCATACTTAGCAAGCATTTTACGGAAAGCACCGTGAATAAAATGTGAACCACCATCAGTCATTAAATATCTAGGGACTCCAAACCTCGGAAAAATAACTTCCTTAAGCATTTTAATAGAAGTGTTATGATCAGCACTACTAGTTGGAATAGCTTCTACTCACTTAGTAACGTAATCAACAGCAACTAAAATATGTGTATATCCATTAGAGGCAGGAAAAGGTCCCATATAATCAAAGCCCCAAACATCAAATGGTTCAATAACAAGTGAATAATTCATAGGCATTTCTTGACGTCTACTAATATTACCAATTCTTTGACATTCATCACAAGATAAGACAAACTTACGGGCATCCTTGAAGAGAGTAGGCCAATAAAAACTGATTGCAATACCTTATGTGCAGTTCTATCTCCAGCGTGGTGTCCCCCATAAGCTTCGGAGTGACACTTGGCGTACGATTTGTTCGTGTTCATGCTCAGGTACACAACGTCTAATAACACCATCTACTCCTTCTTTATAAAGATGTGGGTCATCCCAAATGTAATGTCTCAAATCATAGAAGAACTTTTCTTTTGTTGGTATGTGAAACTAGGTGGTATAAATTTAGCAACGATGTAATTAGCATAATCAGCATACCATGGAGTACTACGAGAAGTACTTATAACATTTAATTGTTCATCTGGAAAGCTATCGTCAATAGGTAGTGGGTCATCAAGAATATTTTCTAACCTAGACAAGTTGTCTGCAACGAGGTTCTCAGCTCCCTTTCTATCAACAATATGCAAATCAAATTCTTGTAGCAAGAGAACCCACCTAATAAGTCTAGGTTTAGCATCTTTCTTTTTCATAGGATATTTAATAGCAGCATGATCGGTGTGAATAGTTACTTTAGAATCAATAATATAAGGTGTGAACTTATCACAAGCAAATACAACTGCTAAGAATTCTTTTTCAGTAGTAGCATAATTTCTTTGAGCATTGTCTAGAGTCTTACTACCATATTTAATGACATTTAATTTCTTATCAACTCTTTGCCCTAGAACAGCACCTACAGCATAATCACTAGCATCACACATAATTTCAAAGGGTAAATTCCAATAGGTGGCTGAACAATAGGCGCAGAGATCAATGCTTTCCTAAGTATTTCAAATGCTTCTACACAATCATCATCAAATACAAATGGTATATCTTTTTGTAATAAATTAGTCAGAGGCCGAGAAATTTTTGAAAAGTCCTTAGTGAACCTCCTATAAAAACCGGCATGACCAAGGAAACTTCTTATACCTTTGATGTCCTTGGGACATGGAATCTTTTCAATAGCATCAACCTTGGCTTTATCCACCTCAATACCTCTTTCAGAAACTTTATGCCCTAAGACAATGCCTTCATTAACCATAAAGTGGCACTTTTCCCAATTCAAGACAAGATTAGTTTCTTCACATCTGTGCAAAACTCGATCAAGGTTGCTCAAGCAATCATCAAAAGAGGATCCGTAGACAGAGAAACCGTCTATGAAAACCTCACAAATCTTTTCACAAAAGTCAGAGAATATAGCCATCATGCATCTTTGAAAGGTAGCAGGTGCATTACATAAACCAAAAGGCATACGTCTATAAGCAAAAGTACCAAAAGGGCATGTAAAAGTAGTCTTTGATTGATCATTGGCTAACACAGGTATTCGAGAGAAACCAGAATAACCATCTAGAAAGCAAAAATGTGTATGTTTGGATAATCTTTCTAGCATTTGATCAATAAAATGTAAGGGGTAATGATCCTTTTTAGTAGCCTTATTTAATTTGCGGAAATCAATTACCATCCTATAACCTGTAATAATTCTTTGCGGAATCAATTCATCTTTATCATTAGGGACAATAGTGATACCTCCCTTCTTAGGGACACAATGGACAGGACTTACCCACTGACTTTCAGCAACGGGATAAATTATACCTGCCTCAAGGAGCTATAGTATTTCCTTTCTTACCACTTCTTTCACTTTAGGATTCAGCCTTCGTTGATGATCAATAACTGGTTTGGCATCTTTCTCCAAATTTATTTTATGTTGACATAGAGTGAGACTAATGCCCTTAAGATCATCAAGAGTATATCCAATAGCAGCATGGTGCTTCTTCAGAGTTTTCAATAATCTCTCTTCTTCATGCTCTGAAAGGTTAGCACTGATAATAAAAGGATATATCTTCTTTTCATCAAGATAAGCATATTTAAGAGTATCAGGCAACGGTCTAAGCTCAAACATGGGATCACCCTTGGGTGGAGGGGGATCCCCTAGGATTTCAATAGGCAAATTGTGTTTCAGAATAGGTTCCTGTTTAAAGAATACCTCATCTATTTCCCATCTTTCATTCATAAACATATCATTTTCATGGTCTAGCAAATATTGTTCTAAAGAATCACTAGGAGGTACGGCAATAGAAGCAAGACCAATAATTTCATCCTTACTAGGCAATTCTTCTTCACGGTGTTGTCTACTAAATTTAGAGAAATTAAACTCATGAGACATATCACCCAAACCAATAGTAACAACATTCTTTTCGCAGTCTATTCTAGCATTGACGGTGTTCAAGAAGGGTCTGCCAAATATAATGGGACAAAAGTTATCTTGTGGGGAACCAAGAACAAGAAAATCAGCAGGATATTTAGTTTTTGCACACAAGACTTCAACATCTCTAACAATTCCCATTGGTGAAATAGTATCTCTATTGGCAAGTTTAATTGTGACATCAATATCTTCTATCTCGGTGCGTGCAATATCATGCATAATTTCTTTATATAAGTCATAAGGTATTGCACTAACACTAGCACCCATATCACATAAGCCATGATAACAATGATCTCCTATTTTAACAGAAATAACAGGTACGCCTACCACAGGTCTATGTTTATCTTTAGCAAAAGGGTTGGCAATTCTAGCAGTTTCACCGTAGAAATAAATAACATGCCCATCAATATTATCAGCCAAGAGATCTTTAATAATAGCAATAGTAGGATCAACTTTGACTTGCTCAGGAGGTGTATAAGTTCTAACATTGCTTTTACGAACCACGGTTGAAGCTTTAGCATGATCCTTTATTCTAACAGGGAAAGGTGGGTTCTCAACATAAGAAGTAGGAACAATAGGATCATTATAAGTGACAGTCTTTTCTTCAACTTTAATAGGTGCAACTACTTTTACTTCTATGGGAGGATGATATTTAAACCACTTATCCTTGGGGAGATCAACATAAGTAGCAAAAGATTCACAGAATGAAGCCACTATCTCAGAGTCAAGTCCATATTTAGTGCTAAATTTACGAAAAACATCGGTATCGATAAGAGATTTAACACAATCAAACTTAGGTGTCATACCTGACTCCTTACCTTCGTCGAGATCCCAATCTTCAGAGTTGCGTTTAATTCTATCCAATAAATTCCATTTGAAGAATTATATATATAATTGCGATCATCATAAAAGAGCCAGCACAAGAAGTATCGAGCATGGAATGATTATTATGAGAAAGCCGAGCATAAATTTTTTGAAGAATTATTTCTCTTGAGAGCTCATGATTGGGGCATGAATATAACATTGATTTAAGCCTCCGCAAGCTTGAGCGATGCTTTCTCCTTCGCGAGGCCAAAAATTATATATATAATTGCGATCGCGATGAACAAGATGCATAGGATAGTACTCTGATGAAATTCCAATTTCATTCGTTTATAGTTCCATGACTTCGTATCATCACATAGCCTGTACCATGTCGATGCATCTCCCTTCAAAGATAAAGGGAAGACCTTCTTCTTAACAACATCATCGGGTATACCTGCAAGCTTAAATAATCCGCAAACTTTATCCACATATATTAGGTGCTCATCAGGATGCTTTGTTCCATCTCCTACAAAAGGATTATCTAGCAGTTTTTCTAACATACCCGAAGGAACTTCAAAGGGAACATTTTCATTTTCAGTAGGTTCAGTAGGTTGAGGAGCAACTCTTTGCTCTATTGGTCGGGGTGAATATACCCCGAACAAGCCCCTCGGAGGATTACTTTCCATAGTAACAAGTGACAGTAAATTTCAGCACACTATATAAATTTTTTCCTTACCAAATTCCACCTACCAAAGGCGCTTCACTCCCCGGCAACGGCGCCAGAAAAGAGTCTTAATGACCCACAAGTATATGGGATCTATCGTAGTCCTTTCGATAAGTAAGAGTGTCGAACCCAACGAGGAGCAGAAGGAAATGATAAGCGGTTTTCAGCAAGGTATTCTCTGCAAGTACTGAAATAAGTGGTAATAGATAGTTTTGTGATAAGATAATTTGTAACGAGCAACAAGTAACAAAAGTAAATAAAGTGCAGCAAGGTGGCCCAATCCTTTTTGTAGCAAAGGACAAGCCTAGACAAACTCTTATATGGAGAAAAGTGCTCCTGAGGACACATGGGAATATCGTCAAGCTAGTTTTCATCACGTTCATATGATTCGCGTTCGGTACTTTGATAATTTGATATGTGGGTGGACTGGTGCTTGGGTGCTATTCTTACTTGAACAAGCATCCCACTTATGATTAACCTCTAATGCAAGCATCCGCAACTACAACAAAAGTATTAAGGTAAACCTAACCATAACATGAAACATATGGATCCAAATCAGCCCCTTACGAAGCAACGCATAAACTAGGGTTTAAGCTTCTGTCATTCTAGCAACCCATCATCTACTTATTACTTCCCAATGCCTTCCTCTAGGCCCAAATAATGGTGAAGTGTTATGTAGTCGACGTTCACATAACACCACTAGAGGCTAGACAACATACATCTCATCAAAATATCGAACGAATACCAAATTCACATGACTACTAATAGTCCTCAGGAACAAATGTAACTACTCACAAAGCATATTCATGTTCATAATCAGAGGGGTATTAATATGCATAAAGGATCTGAACATATGATCTTCCACCAAATAAACCAACTAGCATCAACTACAAGGAGTAATCAACACTACTAGCAACCTACTAGTACCAATCCCGGACTTGGAGACAAGAATTGGATACAAGAGATGAACTAGGGTTTTGAGAGGAGATGGTGCTGGTGAAGATGTTGATGGAGATTGCCCTCTCCCGATGAGAGGAGCGTTGGTGATGACGATGGTGATGATTTCCCCCTCCCGGAGGGAAGTGTCCCCGGCAGAACAGCTCTGCGGGAGCCCTAGATTGGTTCCGCCAAGGTTCCGCCTCGTGGCGGCGGAGTCTCGTCCCGAAAGATTGCTTATGATTTTTTCCTCGACGAAAGACCTCATATAGCAGAAGATGGCCATCGGAGAGCCAACAGGGGGCCCACGAGGCAGGGGGCGCGCCCTAGGGGGTAGGGTGCGCCCCCTACCCTCGTGGCCAGGTGGGTCCCCCTCTAGTGTACTTCTTCCGCTCAATATTTCTTACTATTTGCAAAAATGACTTTCATGGAGTTTCAGGACTTTTTGAGTTGTGCAGAATAGGTCTCTAATATTTGCTCCTTTTCCAGCCCAGAATTCCAGCTGTCGGCATTTTCCCTCCTTATGTAAACCTTGTAAAATAAGAGAGAATAGGCATAAGTATTGTGACATAACGTGTAATAACAGCCCATAATGCAATAAATATCGATATAAAAGCATGATGCAAAATGGACGTATCAGGATCCGATCTCCTGCACTGCTGGCGATCCCGAGGCGGATCCTTTCGCCTGCGCCGCTGCCGATCTCGAGGCGGATCTGTCTCCTGCCACGGGACACATGGGATATAACCCAAATTTTGCACCATTTGCTTCATTTTCTTCGCAGTTTTCTCCTGTTTCATCAACACAGATCTCACGCATGCCATTAGGTGAGTCAGTCAACAAATGATCATCAACATTTTCCCCCTTGATCAAAACTAGTGAGATGAGGTGGTGAGAGAAGAATTTCTTCTCGAAGACGTGCACCGGCATTAGGGTGAAGATCAGCGAAAGGAAATTTAGTTTCATCAAAGACTACATCACGGGATATGTAAACACGTCCCGTGGAGGCATCGAGGCACTTGACCCCCTTATGCTGAGCACTATAGCCAATGAAGACGCACTGTTTTGATCGGAACATGAGTTTGCGATTATTGTAGGGACGTAGGTTTGGCCAACACGCACACCCAAAGACACGAAGAGACTTATAGTCTGGTTTGGTGTGAAGAAGCCGTTCTACCAGAGTTTCATGATTAATGCACGACTCGGTAGCATGTTTATGATATGAACGGCAGTGAGAAATGCTTCATCCCAAAATTTGAGAGGCAGGGAGGCACCTGCCAAAAGGGCAAGGCCAACTTTAACGATGTGTCGATGTTTTCGTTCGGCTCGCCCATTTTGCTGGTGCGCATGAGGGCATGGCACGTGGTGTGAGATACCGAGTGTCTGGAAGAAGGAGTTTAATTTTTCGTACTCCCCTCCCCAGTCGGATTGGACATCAATGATCTTGCTGTCAAATTTTCGTTCAACGAGAGCTTGAAAGTTTTTGAAAACTTGAAACACATCAGATTGTCTCTTTAAGAGATAGATCCAAGAAAAATTGCTATAGTCATCGATGAAGCTAACATAATAATCGTGTCGACCAACAGAGGTGGTGGCAGGACCCCAAACATCAGAAAAAATTAACTGTAATGGTTTGGTAGAAACACTTGTAGAAATTGGGTAAGGAAACTGATGACTTTTAGCTCTATGACATGAATCACAAATTGTTTCATTATGACGCTCACCAACAAATGGGAGCTTATTTTTCTTGAGCAACCTTTCAAATAAAGAAAAAGAAGCATGTCCTAAACAATCATGCCATCGTGTGGAGGAAAGCTTGATAGCACACTTGTTTATTTTGTCTTCTAAACTCCGGAATCAACGGATAGAGGCCACCAACACATCCACTGTGATAGAGAATTGTCCTCGTTGCCCGATCCTTGATCAAAAAGAAGCAAGGTTGAAATTCAAGAAAGTCATGATTGTCAAGGGCAATTCTATGGACAGAAAGAAGACTTTTGTTGGCACTAGGAACATGCAAAAAAATTCGAAGATGAATGTTGCGATTAGGGGTACGAAATATTGAGTGACCAGAGTGACGTATACTCATAGCTTCTCCGCTGGCAGTGTGGATTTGATCCTTGCCGCGGTACTTCTCCTTCATGGTAACTTTCTCGAGCTCGTTGGTGATGTGGTTCGTGGCTCCGCTATCGACGTACCAGTTTGTGTGAACGCCATAGGAGCCATCGGCAGCCGCAGCGACTTTCTCCTCATCTTGTGAGTCGTAGTCGTCCTCCTCATACCGGTACCAGCAATCCTTTGCTGTGTGCCCAGGCTTGCCGCAGATCTGGCACCGGGGAGCGTCTGGGCGGTTCCTGCCGCCACCACCAGCACCGCGTCCACGGTGACCGCGACCACCAGATTAGGGTGGCGTGGCACCACAGTTGCGCCGCCAGACCTGCCCTTCTTGCGAGATGGACCGCGCGAATGGGAGCCGCCGCCCCGCCCGCGAGTGGCCACATTAGCAGAAGATTTGAAGCCGCCGCCGCCAGATCCTTGAAAGTGAGCCATGCGCTGATCGAAGTTGGAGAGCATAGCAAAGAGCTCATCAAGTGTTACCTCGGTGACGCGAGCGTCGAGGGCAGAGACCAGGGGCTGATAGTCGGAGTCGAGCCCATGGATGATGTAGGAGGCGAGTTCGTCATCGGGGATCGCCTTGCCCGCGGCGGCCAGCTCGTCGGCGTAGCCGCGCATGGCGGGGAAGTAGGAGGCGACAGAGAGGTTCCCCTTCTGCGCGTTGATGAGGGAGGTTCTGATGTTGTTGATGCGGCTGGCATATTGCGAGAAGAACATGCCGGCGAGCGTCGTCCAGAGCCTGCCCGCGGTGGTGACCGTGGTCACCGTGAGCAGCACCTCGCGCGTCAGATTGTTCAGCAGGTATCCGAGGACCTGTTGATCCTCCCTGACCCAGAGTGGGTGGAGAGGGTTGGGCGATGAAGTCTCCTTGCCGTCTTTGGTGGTGACAAGGAGTCTCGCCGGCTCCGGCTGAGTGCCATCGACATAGCCGAAGACACCGGCGCCACGCAGCTAGGGAATGACTTGCGTGCGCCATAGCACATAGTTTGTGCGCGTCAGCTTATCGGTAACCTGGCCACTGAGGCTGGTTTGGGAGGCGCTGGAGGAGGAAGACATGGCTAGGGCTAGATGGAGTTCGTATGGAGCTTAGATGGGAAAATGATGGCTCTGAGTACCATGTGCGATAGCTGGAAACGTCTTTTCCTGTTGAGGCCGACGGGTTCGTGTTATATAGCGTGGGGTGCACCTCCCAACCATAGCGCATACATTGTTGAGATTACATATGAGAGGGAGATATTCAAGGAAGGGATAGAACTTGGAGAGAAAGGAAAAGGAAAAGAAACCTATCTCTATCTATCTATCCGAACTACCTGGTGCGCGGGGGTGCAACATATCATGTGTTTAACACTCCCTACCTTGTACAGTACCAAGCTAGTGCATTGTACTATTGATTGATTAAATTTCAATCCCAGTTGCGAGCTCACAAAAGAAAATATATAATCAATCATCAACTATAAAATTCACTGAACGCATCTAGCGTGCTAGACTAGCTGATGCCATGAACTCTTCCTGCAGGTCGTAGCAACCTTGGCTGTCTCTTGACTCTAAGTTGTATCTGCAATCCACTAACGTGGCTGACGACTGGAAAGCAACTTTAACTCCTCGAGTTAACAACATTGGTTGTGTTTGTTCTTCATTTATTACATTCGCTTGACATGAGTTTGCCCTTCTTGTTCGTAATATCTGCAACTCAACCTCAACTTGTTTCATGGTGGGTCTTTCTTCACCACGCAGTCTTAAGCACAACTCTGCAAGACTGGCAACATCGATGATCTCATCCTTAGTTGCTTCCTCAAGGACTTCAGAGTTCAGTATGTCGGCGATCCCTCCCTCGTTCAATGCCCTTATAAAGTAGTGTGACAAGTTCTGCATTGTGCCTGATTCACTCCTGATGATAGGCTTCATTCTAAGAAGCAACTCCACTAGTACCACACCAAAACTATACACGTCACTCTTCTCATTTAACTGCCTGGTATGGAAGTACTCTGGATCTAAGTACCCAAATGTACCTTGCACATTTGTAACAATGTGTGTTTGATCAACTGGAACCAATCTAGAAGCACCAAAATCTGAAACTTTAACTCTGTAGTTCCCATCCAGGAGTATGTTTGACGATTTCACATCACGATGGAAGATTGATATTGAAGCCGCTGAGTGGAGATAAGATAGTGCTCCTGCTATTTCCGTGGCAATCCTTAAGTAATCATCCCAGGACAAAGAAAAACTAGTGCTTGAGTCAGCATTTAAGACTTGAGACAGTGAGCCACAAGATATATATTCATACACGAGCAGTGGAACCTCAGTTTCCAGACAACACCCAAAGAGCTTCACAATGTTTCTATGATTTACTTGTGAGAGGATAGCGACCTCATTGATGAATTGAGTGATCTCAGCCTTTTTAATGACCTTGGACTTTTTTATTGCAACCACACGTTGATCAGATAACATGCCTTTATAAACCATGCCATGCCCCCCAGAGCCAATGATGCGGGCCGTATCAAAGTTGTCTGTTGCTTTCTCTAGCTCTTCTAATGAGAAAATCTTTGTTTTGTCATTTGCACTTTCATCAGATGATATCAATGTTTCTAGGAGAAGACCTTGGTTATTCCGAAAATAATTCTTCCGTAGTTGTCGTTGAACATTTCTTTTCCATATACGAATGAGAAATACTGTACCAAAACTCAGAGCTAGAATGCTGAAGCCACCAGATGACCCAATGATAATACGTGAAGGCATTAAGCTCTGTAAGTTTCTTTTTATCCTTTTTATCAAACATAACCATGACTTAGTCTTACCTGAAAGCAGAATATGTTGTTTTGTTGTTGTACACTGCATTTTGTGTAGATCGTACTCGGTCTTGTGAGGACATTCAGTACAATAGAAGCTTCCTTCAATATTATGGCATATCCCTTTACAAATGTTTGGTTGAAGGCATTCATCAATATCTGAAATTAACAATATCTCGCTAAGATGCGCCAATAAACAAATATAGGTGGATACATATTAGTATATTACATAACATAGAACGCAATGGATCATCCAATTAATATGGAATACAACATGTTAAGAAACCTACACAAATGATATTAATCAAACAGAAACTAGAGAAGCAGTTTTGGGTGTAATGTTCAAGGCACCATATGTTTTAAAATTAGCACACACCTAATATAAGCTCTTGGGAAAGTTGAGATGTACTCACTCTTTTTCTTTCTATGTGTCCACAACTCACCATGTGCACAAATAAAGAAAGCACAGATATAAAAATGATTTAAATTAAGAGAATATACCTTGTCAAAACGATATACTATTATGATCACTTTACCTCTTCCAAAGCATTTAAACTGGGGTAGAGGGTGAAAACAATGTAATAAGATGGCATGGCATGGCATGCTGATGAGATCTACCAGAGGTATTAATAATATGGCATTTAGCCATAACTCATTTTTATGCTGAAGAAAAGAACATGACATGTGCATATGACATTCTTCGCAGCGTAATAACCACTTGGACAATACACAACATGAAAGCTCTTAAATATAACTGTTAAGAGCTCTGAGCTGAGCGAGGGACAATGTGTGTAGTTACCTTGACAACCACTTTGGGTGTATGGATTTCCTCGGAAACCATCCGAGCATTTACAGCGGTACCCAATGTAGCTCCATTCACCATCTACTGCTACACACTTGCTGTTGGTACTTACACAAGCATAACCAGATATATTCCGTTGGGCCTCTATGCAACTTAGATTAGCTGCAACCCACTGCATAGAATAGAAGTAGCCATATCCAACAAAAAGAGCACGCCTGCTAAATATGTGGTAAAATGATGCACCTTGTTGGTCAGGCCAGATGGACTTAATGGTCCCTTGGTAAACATTCAGGTCCATAACCTGGTCAAGCCCAAACATTAGGACAGCTGATGATGCCATATTTGTACAGTTGAGCTGGAATTCTTCCCTGGCAAAGCAACCCTCTTCTAAGCCGAATGGGTACGGCACACTAATGTTACCACACCAACGGGTACAATTAGCTCTGCTCGGAATTGGATTATACCCTATAGTTTGACCAGTAGAAGGTTAGAATGCATTCAAGTTCTAATGTCCAAAATACCTAATCACGGCTATGTATTTTTCTTTTTTTTTGATTAAAAGAGGGGGTTTCCCTCCGATTTCATTAATGAAACCAACGGCTATGTATTTGGTCGCCTGATTAAGAAAGAAAGTTTACCTTTGTCTCTGGAACAGCCATCTTGAATGAAGGGGTTGCCTGCATAGCCGGCACTGCAGATGCAGTTGTAGCCGTCAGTTGATGTCACGCTATGGTCGCCGCACAAGGAATGCTTGCCGATACAAGCATACCTTGTCCTGTTTCGCATGGCGCTAGCACAATTTTGTTGATCCACTATATTCCACAAAACTGTGCCGCCGCCACCATCACTTATGCTGATTCTATCCCACAGCATAGAGGTCTGGTTTGAGCGTGTTCCAGTGCTAGTTTTGCCGTGGTGGTGGACAAATTTGAGTTGAAAAGCATCAGGAAGCAGGCCAGTGACAGGAAAACTGCAACATCCAATGCCACTGCACTTGAGCCTAGCCATGGTCTCTGTGATAACTTGGTCCGGGCACACAGTCGTACAGATCCATGTTGTTCTGTGTGTGTTGTTGTTGACCCAATACACATCCAGGTCGCAACCAGTGATGTTCAGAATGGTTTCCCCACGGCTGAAGGATCTACCAGGAGGTTGGAAAGACAAGTAGTAGACATGGACACCAGATTTCATGGGGATGGTACGCCAGAAGGAGGTACTGATGCTTTTGTGAGTGTGGTAGTAATCCCCACCGCTACCAACAACGATGTTGTCGATCACCTCGGTGATTCCGTCGCACAAGAAGAGCCTGGGAGGCTGAGCAGTGTCATTGCAAATGAGGCTGAAGTCAGGATCCCGAGAGCACCTTGATCCCATGCCAAAGGGGTAGTCGAAGCTCAGATTGCCACAGCTCTTGGGGCAACCATCAAGTGTGGCAAGTGATGGATGTGCCCAATTCCCTTCTGGGTTGTGGCTTGTTACAACTCCAGATGCTAGCACCATTAGCTTTCCTAGTGAACCTAGTAGCAGCAGAGAGAGTGATGCGTACATCATCGGCAAGAAGCCCATGATCCACACACCTTTCACAGCTCCAAATTTCACTCGAAATTCAAGTTCAGGCTGGAGACTTAACAGTGGGTATGTGGTGAACGTCTCAGCTGGGAGGCCTTCTCTTGTAATGTACCACTTTCATGACTGGCAAATTTATGGTGGCATGGCGAAGAACAAGAAAAGTAAGGACTCCAGTCCAGAGGATGTTGATGTGGTTGATTTTTTCTTGTGGCGTTGCTGCCGCAGAGTGACCTCTCAAGTCAGTCAATGCCTGACTTCTTGTGCAGGATATTCTAGCCCATCGAAGGGGGTGTTTGACAAGTCTTTGACAGCCGGCTCATTTATTCCCAGAATAAATCGCATTGCATTATTGCCTGGCTTGTGGTTCATGCTGCAGAGATAGACAGTGAATGCCATCGACAGTGAGACCCGGCTGCCAATCTTCAGTGCCACCTAGTGAAGATAAGCTAACTGATCGCTTCCAACCGAGATAAGCTGCAACGGAGGGCAGACTAGTAAAGTGAATATTGTGCACAGAGTAAATCAACCATGCCCTATGCCAAGGAGTTCCTGACGAGCCAAGGAGTTCTTTTTCTTGGAAAAGGAGGAAGACTCCCGGCCTCTGCATCTGGACGATGCGTGCAGCCACTTTATTAATTATTCATAAAAAATCTTACAAAAAAATACAACAGTAAGTCTAAAGCCACCGTCTAGACAACATTTGCCGCTGCTTCCTATCCAATTGATGAAGGGATGCTGATAGTCCGGGTCTAATACTACAGACCTCGCAGCCAGTGGTGGAGCTAGCCCGTCCATGGAGCCGGGGCAAAATACAAAGGGGTGTGCTCCATAGGCATTTGCCCACAAAGACTGGTGATTAATTCTCAGTCCCTTAGTGTAATTTAATGGAAGTATTTGGGCAGAGCCCGGGCAGCTGCCCAGGGTCGCTGGGAGGGTGGCTCCGCCACTGCTCACAGCCAAGGCTAACATCTAAGACCTGAGGCTCCAACCTAGCCACTTGCCGGGTCTGGGGGCACACATCGGTCCGGTGCGCTCTCAGAGGCCGCCGCCGCCAACTGCCACCGCTCCATCTTCAGAGTTGTACTGAGCATCAACCTTGCTCGGTCTAGCTGTCGTCGATGCCACCATGGTGCCCAACGGCAACACCTCCCTACGCGCAAACAGCTAAGCACGTCGCGGTTGCCACCGATACACCTCAGCACCATGCTGCCAAGTATCACCAGCCAACACAGCTTGAAGTCTTTGGAAGATCGGTCGTGCGTAGCACCTGCCGACCAGGCCTGATAAAGCGTAGCACCTGTCGGTCAGGCATAACTACATCTCCACCGAAGCTCCATGCAAGGCGAAGCCGCTCCACCTCCTGCCTCTGACTTCCAGTGCTGCTCCACAAACGATACTCTCAAGAGAGAAACGACACCGCAGTGCCGCCATAGTCCAATCTGGAACACCAGATCCTAGGGTTTCCCCCGGAGCAGCATGAGTGAGTCGACAGTAGTTACACGACGATGTGTTCATCAAGGTAACGCCGTAGAATGCCGCCATCGCCTGCCGTCGGCTCAGTTTTCACCGGCAACCATGTCTCCCCAACTCGCAGCCGGGACTAGATGATGGATCTCGAGATCTGATCACCAAGCCTCTAGCCGGCCACCTCCGACGAAGAAGATGACCACCACCGCTGGCTACACCGGCCAGAACAGATCTGCCAGAGGTGCCACCGAGCAGTCCACCAGGCCCTCGACGCCGTCGCCGATCTAAAGCCAGATGACGTGCCGCCGAAGACCGCAATGCGCCGTCGCCCGATCTAGGCCAGCAGCCGCCCGTGGCCCAAGGCAGGGCCGACCACCGCCGTCATCGTTAAACCATCGCCGCCGCTTCTCGATTGGCCGCACCTCCACGCACGTTGGGGCCCCGCCACCCCTGAGACGTGGGAGGGAGGAAGGGCCGCCACCACTGTCGGCCTTCGGGCGTAGGCCGGTGGCGGCGGGAGGTAGGAAGGAAGATGAGTTAGGCTCCGACGGCAGTTAGGGTTGGGGTGCGACCTGAGTCGCCCGAGTGGGGGGCGACGCGGGGGTGTTTCTCCTACCGAGCCAAGGAGTTCTTGGCGAGCTTAAACAACAATGGTAGCGACGTGTACTACAAGGAAGACGGAATCATCGACAATGACGTGCAGGGGATCACGTCGGTAGGGTACTACGTGTTGAGTGGTGCTCAACCTTGTCCTCCAGATCTTTAGCCAAGTTTCTCAGATCGCGCTTCTCCTATTTTGGCATCCCGTGATCTTTTGTTTTATTTTCCACTGATCATGTTATGACAAGCGGCCAACGGTTTTAGGTTATCACGTCACGCAACTCTGAAAAAAAGAGAACATGTTATCTATCTCATACGGGTTTGATCTTCTGTAATTTTTTCCACAACATGCCTCATAAACATCTTGACACAACGCGCATGCCTGTAACTAAGTCACTCCACATGTGAAGGTAATCATATTAATCAGTTTTCATAAACAAGCGCGGCTCCAACCAATAAACTCGTACAATTATCTTGAAATAAATGGACTTACAATACCAATCTTTGTCACATTGTTTTCCCCTTGAATACGAGCGCATGCGGAGCTTACAAAGGTGGAAACATAATCATGCATTATTGCATCAGTTTACAAAAGTAAAACCAAATCATCCATTATTATGGGCTTAACATAGGGAAACACTACTAGCAGCCGTCTGATAGCAGACGTTTACCAGACCATGCGCGGGTCGTTGATGTCTTTTTCATCTCACGGTTGAGATGGCCTCCTAAATCCTTTTATTCGTTTCCAAAATACACCATTATCTAGCCACATCATCACCCATAACTCCTCCCGTAATAATCTCACCTACCATAAACGCATCAGTCTCCTCGTCCTATCTCCATAACTACACCCGACAGCGTCAATCTCGTCGTCGCCCCTGTTCTCACCACCATGAACAGCCTCTGTCCATGCCCGTGAGACTAGCCATGCCGGTGCGCTGTCCCATCGTGTGGTTATGCCTGGCATTAGTTACGACGCGCACGACCAGCGAGCTCGCAGCCCCATCGCCGTCTCGGTCATCTACAATTGCTTCGAGCACCACGGCATCCAGTCCACCGCGGTAGATCTTCGTCTCGGTCACCGGATGTATCTGGCACGCGAGGAACATTGCTGGAGTCGCCCCCCTCATCTGCAGGTACCATCCTCATCTCACCTATGGATTGTGGGAGGTCTTGATATAGTTCTACTCCATTGTGTATCTGCATGACAGAATCATTGTCCTCATCCAACCTCTTGGTCCTGACTATCCTCATCATATAGAAAGTATGTTGATATTGCATCCATACCATGCTTCCTGCTTTTCATGATTCGTACATATAGGATTACAACGTCAGTCCTTACAGTTTACTTCATATTTACCACGCCAAGGCTTCTACACTAGGCCAGTTTGCTTCATACATATCAATCTTGTGCTTCTACATTGTGTTTAGTTTTTCTTTGGCTCTATGCCCTGCATGTACTTGTAGGCTCCATGTTTTTTACTTAGTCGACAGCCAAATCATGCTTCCTAAAACGTATATTATGGACAAGCTGCATGTGCCACCCCCTTCCTTATCTTAACACAAAGTTCCTTCCTAGCTCGAGCTCGGCGGTCCCTCCTATCTAGACCGTTGGCTTGCTATGCGATTTGTGCAGGAAAGGAGCGGCACGAGTGCGCAGCGGTTGCATGCAGCGTCATTTGCAGGCGCTGCCGTGCGCAGGTAAACAGTAATCAAACCTAGGTATAGCCCTGTATGCTAGTACTTGTGGGTCCTAGCGCATCTGACTCCCCTCTGTTCTGTCTTATCAGCCGCCCCTCGTCTCCCATCCGCATCTCACCCCGGCGCTGATGGAATCCTCTGCCTCGGTGGTGTCTCCACCTATTTAACTGTTGAAAGAAGCTAGGTCGCTGAGTTTGAGATCCATAGTGTATACGAGGAGATGGAAAGGAAGACAAAAGAGGATGCCAGATTATAACATACCTCTGATCCAGGCAGATGGAGACGGACGTCATTGCGGATGGATCTGGAGGCGCCGCAATCAAAATCTGTTCGGCCGCTGCCGCTATCGCCATGATGGGCTCCTCTGCCTCGTTGGTGTCTCCACCTCTTTTCCTGTTGAAAGAAGCGAGCTCGCTGCTCTCCAGATCCATGGTGCTGCAAGCAGATACAAAAGAGGAGAAAGAGGATGCCAGAGTAAAACAGCTATGCGTTGCCTGATAGAAGGAACGAGATTACACGCGTCGTACTTGCACAGAGGAGTCGTCCAGTCCTGTTGGTTGTCCGTCGTTCAGTGGAACGCATAGCTGTTTGATGGGCCTAGTCACGTGGGGCCCTTCACGTCTTGTCTAGTAGCCTACTAGGCCCATCAAATTTGAATCTTTTGCAGCCTCCCGCCAGAGTATTAGGGCTTGATTCCCGTGGCAGAGCTGCTGTTATTCAAACACTAGATGACCCGTTGCGCCAATGGCGCAAAGGCCGAATGTAAGCTAATCGATGTGAGAGTATGCTCTAACATATTATTGTTCAAAAAGAATAGCTTATATACATTGGTTGAATGTGTACAGGATCGATTGGAAAATCTTAATATGAGCTTGTAAGGGTGTGTTTGGTTCAGGAACAAAGTGTAATGGAATGTCATGGTTCCGTTCCATAGAAATGGAATGGTTCCGTCTCTGTGTTTGGTATAAGAATGTAGTGGAATGGAACGGTTACGTCTCCATGTTTGGTTGGTGGAATGGTATGGAATGAAAATTGTTCAAATTGGTGTTTGCTTTTCTGGTATCATACGCAACATTGATAATATGTTCCTGAGCTTTCTTTTCTAATTCCAAAATAACATTTTCTTTGTCTTTTCATCATCGAGGAAAACAAGTCAGGTGCCTCCACCAAAGTGAAAACATCCCTCGATTCTCCTATCTCGCCTCGCCCGGCATACATGAAGATCACACTGTTCTAGACATTCACATCAGATTATCAGAACCATATCCAGTTTTGAGGATCGTTGCTTACATGGATTAGCCAATTGAACCTTCCTGAATTCTTCTAAGCTCGCCATGGCTGCCGCCTGGAATCAGGCGCCCTTCTTCCCGGCCTTGGCCATGGGCCCGCTGGTGCCACCAGCGTCAGCCGCCACCCTCTCCAACTACCCGCCGAGCACTGGATGCCACTGCTCGTCTTCCCAGCGTGAGCCCCGCTGCCCACTGCCGCCCGTCTTCTCGGCCGTGAGCCGTGCACCCGCCGCCCGTCAGCCGATTCAGGATGAGGCGAGGGAGAGGACCGGCCGGCGGCGCGGATCTAGGAGAGGACCGGCCGGCGGCTTGGATCAGGAGGGATGGATCGAGGGGGCTTCGTGCAAGTGGAGTACGACGTGCGAGATAGAGAGGGACGAGCGCTGAGCACGGTTCCGCGTGGTCCGCTCGATTTGGAGAAACCGCTCAGTTCCGGATCTCAGCGGAATATTCGCTCGATGGGAACGAGTGGGTTCCGTCCCAGTTACCAACTGAACGCTAGAACGTGGCCCAGGAACGAGTCCGACCCATTATATTCCGGTTGGTTCCTGAAACCAAACACATCCTAAGTGCTGCAGATATGATCACAGGGAATGTTTGATGCAAACATTAGTGTGAAAGCATGGATAAAAGGAAAGGTTGTTTTCTTCGGTCATAGTGTTGTGAAACAATAGTAGAAGAGGAGACCTTCACATATATACAATAAGCGATGGTAAACCGCTCTTGACTATACAGACAACAATAAAATCTAAAGATCGTAAACTACATCATAGACTACTTTTCACCATAGAGGCAGCAAGGGAGGACTAAAGTCTATACATATCTTGCTGGGAGTAGTCCAAAATGGGAAAGATGCTGGTCTGATAGATATGAAACAAAAGGTGGTTGTTGCGGTAACCGATGAAGCACGATATCCAGGATACATTCAGCAAAGTTTACCAGAAACTGTTGCTGGTTGCTTCAAGGCGCTGCTCAAACTTCATAGCAATGTAGCGTAGCCTTTGCGTCAGTCCTTCGATGCTTGCAAGAGCTGTTTTCATAACTCCTTTGGTGTTGTCCTGACCTTTAAGGTGGCGAGCAGCTGTTGTGTTTTCTATCTGGGTAGAATATGAGTTCATGTACCTGACAGCGTAGTAGCATGTTTTGCGCAGCTTCTTGATTGTCTCATTCGATGAAGTCAACCATTTGACCAGGTGCGTCACTTGATTTTCTAGCCTCTTGACATGGGTGTAGTGGTAGCCTCTCATTTCTTTGCCATATGCAATCTCCATGAATCTAATAGCCTCCATAGCAGCACTGACTTCTGCATCTTCATAGCTATTTAAGATTGCACCTGGTATAGAACTCGGGACAAGTGAACCATCTAGCAATTCCAAAGTAGAAATGAAAGTCACTGTCACACGATTCTTTCCGCCTGGGTATATTTTGTGCTGGTAAGTTGCAGGGGGCAGCTTTAGAGCTTGCAGCATGAGGCCAAAGATGTGAGCATAAGGAATCACTATCAGGTAGTCATTATCCTGTAGGGACAAAGCGAGGGTAAATTTTCTTTCTCACAAAATAATAGCTGAACCAATAGATGAGAAGTGCTAAAAGCTGCTAGCCTAATTAACCTAATAGCGGAACATTAAGCCCTCAATTTAGCAAATAATTGAAGATTTACCGCAACCATATAGATCTAATAGCAGCAGTCTTAACCAATGACAATAAATAAACTACCACTATTTTCTCCCGTAAATAAACTGCAAATAATTAACATAAGCATTAAATCGGTCACCCTAATTAACTTAATAGGTTAACACTTATCTCTCTAATGAAATAAATAACATCATGCATCACCGCAAGACAGTATAAATTTCACTCAAAATCTAATCAAAACTGCATCTTGTGCCATTTATGACACTTGGATCAACATTTAAGGGAATAACAATAGATCATTGTCAAGTGGGAATGTTTTACTGAATTTCAACTTATATGATAAAATTATTAGGCAAGCTTTGAAAATAAGTTTATAAGCTTTCAGAATCCTATCCGCAAACACATGACAGTTCCCTTGGAGGTATATACTTATTTCTCCATATGTCATTATTTCAAGACAAAGCATGTTATTCACACCCACTTAGAATCATAATTTCCAGTAAACTTTCCATACAGCAATATCAATAAAAAGGCTTCTGTTCTTTACCTTTGATAGAAGAGGCAACTGGCTGAGGCTGCCCTAGCATGAGGTCAAACTGTCGATTGCAGAGCTGAAGCGCTATTGAAAGTAATTACATCACCTGCTCGATGTACAAAATAACCATTATATCATATATCATATTTTACGGTTAAAACTGCAAAAGGAGTAGAGAACGGCAAAAGGGAACTACACAATTTAGTCAACAAACTAAGTTTAGAGGCGCAAATGTATGATGGAGCGCACGAATTCCTTTCGCTGGTCTCCGTGTGAATTACGTAGCCTGACAACTAAATTTCAAATCATGGCATGATGGCAAGCAAGGAAAAGGTGCCAATTCACCACCACTACCAAATTCCTCCACATCCAGCTAACTTTTATGGCTTCATGCCAACATTGGCCAACTCCTTTAACATGTAGTAGAAACAAATGATTTAATTTATATCATACAGTAAAATCTTCCCTCAAGTCTGAAAGTACCACAGACCCTGATGTAAGGAGCAGAATAAATTTAAACCATCAGGCGCATTGTTTCTAAAACCAGGGCCAACCTCTCAAATCTCTATATGGTGTTCTTGTCCCCGAGAAATAGAAAAGCGAGTTATATACAAGGAAAATGTACCAAAAGCAAGGTGAGTTAGTTGTTTCAAACATGCAGTCCTTGCTAAACATTTAGCCGAAAGAAGTAGAATAACTAACCCATCACTAACGCTTAAGTACAGTATCTGATTTTTTTTCTGGCCATGCAAACATGTAAATATTTGGCAGATATGTAGACTAAAGTGTCAACTAAAAAACACTGACCGCAATTGGAAGAAACATAATCAGTCTAGAATAAGCATTTGTAGCTAGATAAATTACTTATTTCAAGTTGACTGCTATTTCTTTTAGGAAGCAAATCATGGCAGGAAGTCAACTATAAAATGGCAAGAAGATGATTGTCCAACAGTTTTTCCTCTGGTTGATTTCGGGTAAAACAGAGAGGCCATACCAGCTGCACTTCCTCATTTGTAAATTCCCGACGCTTGTTCTTGTTTTGATTCATTTAGGCTGGCTATCTTCTTGCTGCTTGAACCACAAGTTCTTTTATCTTTCTTGAGACCTCTACATAGATAGAGGAAAATCAAGAAGATGAAAATTCCATTCAAGATCAAAATATCGACCTTCACTATCACCTCCAGCTCATACAAAATTAGCGACATCAAGAGACAACAAATTATAAATCAAATTAAATATTTGCACAATTCAAATATCTGCACAGAAATCTACAAGCAAACAAACAACCCCATGGATCTTTCATTGTACAAAGGCATCTCAATATACACTCAGAGCTTGATAATAGAAACGAGGCATAGTTATTTTAGTCTGCCAAGCATTTTGTGCCTACCGCAATCATGAAGTATACTGTGTAACTAACCTAATCGTTTTCTCATTGTTACCCAAGAAGGAAGAACTACCTAAATAACTGAGAGGAGGGCAGTGAGGAGGATGGCTTGGGTACTGATTCAAACTAACAACCGATAGATCGGGTTTCACATTAACATAAAACAACAACACATTTATCATCAAGTGCTAAGCTATCATCATTCAAATGCATGTAATTTCTGGTTTTACGTGGACATACCGAACGAAGCAATGGGAAAACATAGAGATTAGAATAGCAGTCCATGTAGCAGACAAAGTCAAAATAGCAACAATTTCGATCGCTTCTAGGACTATTAGCAGTGGGCCATGCACTTGCAGGTCCCGTTGCCATTAAAATGGAATCAGGTTACCCCCATGGTAGCACATTTAAAAGGTGCCGAAATCTAAACAGAAATAGAATAGCCAGGAAAACAGATCAAGTTACTCAATGGCCGCACGCACACGCATCAAAAGGTGCGGAAACCTAAACAGAAACATAAACATATATTAACCGAATTGATCAAACCTAGCTATCCGATCCAGGCCAACCAATGGCATCACATATATATCGACCGAAATGCATTGGGCCATTGCAAATCTGAATGGAGGATCAATACACAAGTTTATGATTATGGATAGGTTCGCGTTGTTTAGAGATGCGGGTTGCAGGCTATATCCATGCCAAGACAGTACCTTGTATGTATAGGACTGAAGGATAATATTTTTAAGAATCTGAATCTAACTTCCATTTAACAGAAATCATAGCATCTATACTGTGTAGAGGGTTCAGATATATATTTGTTCACCAAGCTTCTTTATTATGTCCATCTCTTTTTCTAGTTGCAATATAACACAAGGAGGCATTGTTAGTCCGAAACCAGACTGTACGCGAATTTGGGCGCATTAATTTCACAAGCCAGGGAAATAATGTACTTCCCAAGACATACCATAGCTTATTCCTCTTATTTCTTTCTCAGACATGCACACATCAAATTAGAGGAATTTTAGGGAAATAAATGAAAGCTTGATGCGAGACAGGAATGGGCAAGCATATGGGAAACGAGCACTTGCAAGCATATTCTTACTTTATGAGCACCGCTAACAAGCCCTGGAGGCTCGGGGTGACATGAGGCGCCGCATCTGGTCGATCACAATGACCATCTGAATGTCGAACACCATGTCAGCTTCCTCTGCTCTAACCTAGTGGTCTGGCAGCATCGGATGCCACCAAAGCTGATCCCTGCATACCAGGACACCAAAATTATAATATGAGAAGATAGCATAGGAAGAGCAAAAAAATTTGTTTAGTCATCCCACAAAGCTACTAAATTCCTTGGCTCAGTTAAGGTGCTTTTCAACACCATCACGGAACCGGGAGTAAACTGCGCACATCTCAGCAGCTGCCACACACTGGTGCCAGACACGCGACAACAGCGGCGAGGAGGCCGGCGGCATACTCGGACGTTCAAAGCTGTTCAAAGCTCCTCAGGTTGTCTATCTATCTCAAATTCCTCTCTCTTTTACCAAAAGTTAGACACGGTCGAAAACTCAAAGAAACAAAATTCTTCTGGTTGTGTATCTCTCAGATTCCTCTCTATTTTCTTTAAAATTAGATGCGGTGGAGACGGAAAAGAAATTAACTTTGTGCACTATTTATACACACTGGGAGGAGAAAATATATGGAAGAAGTAAAACCAATTAGAGTAGTATCTAGGTTTATAAATATGCAAAATTGTCGAGCATGAATTTCCCTTTTACACTTCGTCTAGCAGATTAAGTATATAACAAATCAAACAGTAAATATGTGAGCTCAATGTCGCTTGTTGGCAAGTAAACAGAAGGCAACCAAAACTGAAGATATACATGTTCTGGATAGGACAATGGTTGCTTCTGTTTGTTGCTGGCCCTCTTCTGTCCAAGGCTACCAATCGTATGGTCAGCAACTAAAACAACCATGAATTAAGAAATTAATTAACTGTAATTAACAAAAATAGACTTCACATGTGAATCCAAAATGGCAATGAACACGAACCCTAACGGTGCATCACCAGAAAATAATGTTAGGAAGGATGGACGTTTCGGGAGTTACCGGTCTGGCGCCTTAGGAGGAGGCTACCTTCCGGAGTCCGTCCTCTTGGTGATGAAGCTGACGCCGATGAAGCTGAGAATGAAATTCTGTCCAACATAGTACAACCTCCTTTAATATTTTTATAGGATTCGATATAGAAGAGGAATTCAGACAAATTATATGTGTATAAGCATCTACAGAAACATATCTACAACTATCATGTTGAAAGTTTATTTTAATTCAACCTCTAACAGGCCGTAAACTGGCAAATGAAAAAACTGCGCTCAGGATAATAACTTCCTGGACAGCACATTAAATTGATGGCTGCTCTGAAACTGCCTGGCCAAAAAGCACAAACAAATACTCTTTGGAAAGCTTGAGACCTACACTACAACTTATATTTGGAGACTTGAAATTATGGACTGATCAGCCCAGAATTGGCCCAAACAGCACTATCCAAAAACACCAATTCCTCTAACTGAACCAAACTATTCCTCTAATTATGTACAGCAGGGGCAGCAGTGCTAAATGCTTTCTTCTCTACAGATTCTTATAGCAACATAGAAATAAGTGCCTTTCATTGAGCTTTTCAATTCAGCACACATGAGCAATTAACTTTCAAAATCCTAGAATAACAGAGGCATAGGTAAGAAACACCAACCTGCAATAGATGTTGCATAGAGAACTTTTCAGTTCAGCACACATGAGTATTTAACTTGCAAAATCCTAGAATAATACATGCATAGGTAGCTGCAGTGAGAAGGAGAGGACACCAACCTGCAATGATGTTGGATAGAGAAAATAAACTCTCAGCAGGAGCATATCCGCAAGCCAAACGGGAATAACTAAAAGTAGCAATGTGTGAAACATAACAGAGAAAGTCCAATCACTAAGTTTCATAAGAACACCGACGACAAAGGAATATTGTGAGAGATTGATCTTGGCTTACCTTCTGCCAAGGACGACGTCGACGGCACCGTCGACGACCGCTTCGCCAGCAGTGCACCAGCATCGCGCCTGCTTCAGCAGCTGCTCCTCTCATCCCCGGCGGCGCCACAAAGAGAAAAAAATGAAAAAGAGAAATCAGGAGAAGAAGCAGAGCAACGAAGAGGAGAAGAGGCAGCAATGATGAAATAATGAAACGGGAGATGTGGAGATGCAGCCCGCACAGGAGCATGGTGGCTAGTTTTACCTCATACTCTTATCCCTTGGTCAGGCAGCGCTCGATCTAGAAGCACGGCACGCAGCGGCAACGGAGTTCTTCACCAATCCTCGCCTCCCTCTCTCTCCTGCAGATCGAATCCAGCACCGCCGCCGTCGCCGGCCAGCTCATGGAGTCCAGCCACCGCCGCCGTCGCCGGCCAGCTCATGGAGTCCAGCCACCGCCGCTCCCGATCGAGGCCGCACTCCTCGGCTCGAGGTCCTCAGGCTGAGGCCGGATCAAGGCCATGCTCGTCGAGGCCGGCCAGGCGGGGGAGCCCGTCCCGCGCGAACCCAGAGCTGACGGTGGAGACGGGTTCGCCCTCGAAGCGCTTGGCCACGGAAGCCTGCGCCCGAGCGATGGGAAGGCCAGGAGGAGGAAGAGGCGAGGCGGTGGAGGAGTAGCAGTTGGCGGCGGGGCTCCTAGGGCGCAGGAGGAGGAGGTGGGAGGGAGTCGCGGCGGACGAAGGAGGGAGGAGCGAGGGGCGCGGACGAGGGAGGGAGGAGCGAGGGGCGCGGGGCTGTGGATTGGGGCTAGGGTTCGATGCGGTGCGGTGTTTTTTTCCTTCGCGTGGTGTGCTGCATCCCCATGCGCGGCGTGGTGCGGTGGTCTTTTTTCCCTCGCGTGGTACCGTGCGCTCGAGGCCTTCGTTGTGACTACCACTCTAGGAGGCTTTATATGTTAGATGTGAACGTATATGAGGAAAAAGATTCTCTATTGCATGGTCCTGATAGAGAGTACCGTGGAGCTCAAGCTACACAAATCTACTCTCCTATCTTAATTTGAACGATTGTGCAGAGATCTTTTGTATCTCCCTGTTATATAATATGCTTCGACTATGTAGAAGTCATATTGAGATTGCAAGAATACGATGCATCCAATTTTCATGCTTCATTTGTCTCATACATGTGTTTATTCATAATGCACAGTCAGGTTCATACACACGATAGTTATGCTTCTTCTCTATGTGCGGTTTGGTTTGTTACTTCACACTTATGCTTCTACATTATGTGCAGTTGGCTTCATTTTCATGCTTCGTATTGTTTCATAGACGTCATGCTTGTATCCAAATCAAACTACTCATGCTTCCTAAATTTTGACAGGGCTAACATGAGACGATGATCGTGCTTTACCGTCTGTGTGCATGCCACGATCATCGATGTTGGTCATGGAGTCCAACGTGAGATCAAGCATCTCAATGACCAATGTTTTGTCATCATTTGGAAGCAACCTAGCAAGCCACACAATCGGTTCTCTAATTAAGGTCAAGGGTGTCGTCCCCTCGATGGTGTGGTCCTCGCTGCTCCTCACCGGATTCTCGTGGCTCGTGATGTCAATACTCACAGATTTGTGAAACAAAAGGAAGTCATCGAGGCTTGGTCGGAAGCGGTGGATGGAGCAGAGGACTATGAATTATGTAGCATGGTTTGTAGTGTTGTAAGCATGATTTTCATATGATGAAAGCAATTTGAGCACATTTGTATTCCTTGGAATCAGATTCCTAATATGCTTAAAGCATGTGTTATGACTTATGCGTACATGTGATAATAGTTCTTTTTTATAGAAAGGAGATTGTATTTGGGTAGAGCAATCCTCTAGTTGGTTGATTCAGATTTTGTGTACAGTAGAAATATTGTCCGAAACATAAGTTCCATTTTGGAAGCATATTTGGGTAGAGCAATCCCCTTTTGGAAGCAAATTTTCCATTCGGTGTACAGATATGATAGTAATTTTGGGACGGAAGTAGTAGTTGTTATGCTTTCTACTCGTAATATGTTTCAACTGCCTATTAATATTGCATCCAATATTGCTCTTGTTTGCTTCCTGCGAACAAGAATGATACATTGTACATTGTACTGAATATAGTTTTTGGTACAACATTAGTGCATTATAAGCAGGAATGGCATGTGAGCAAGCATGTGACCTTTTTATTCTACCGAAGCATCAAAAATCTTTATTAAACATGTGAGGAAGCATGTGCCATCTGTGATCCTTTGGTACTGAAGCATCGAATGACAAAGTAGGCGAGCATTATACGTACGTTATGCATGAAGCAACTAAGTGCCACATATAATTTGTTAATATCCATGGTAATATCGTTGACACTGGAAAATGTTTCAAACAAGTTTGCATTATATTTCCATGAAACAACAAAAATATTTCCATGGATCAGAAAAAGTTTGCATTATTTGAGATCCGATATGATGCTTCCATGATGTGTGAGAAATGTTGCATAAATCTACCTACCATGTTTCGTTCGAATGGGGGAAATGCTTTCGTCAAAACAGATACAAACCAGGGATCAGTTCCCTAAAAATTTGGAAAATTTTATTATTCTATCATACATGCTATAAACAGATCGAAGCATATTCTGGCATACTCTGGACACTAACTAGATCGAAGCAATTGGCAGTTGGCGTGGAAGCAAAATTATACAGAGACCAAAGCAAATAATTTCTAACGGAAATATTAACGCCCACACGTGTGGGCGTTTGCATTTCGCCCACATGCGTGGATCCGCGTCCGTTTGTGAGCGCACGAATCTTGGCATGTTTCTAGTGCCACGTAGGACTGGCCTGATGTGTGGGCGTTCAGCCGGTCGCCCACACGGCCGTTTCACCACACAGGAGGGGCTGGTGTGTGGGCGTTCAGCAGTTCACCCACACGCCACTTTGCACGCACACACAAGGGCTAGTGTGTGGGCATTTGCCATCTTGCCCACACGTCCGTCTCCTCTCCCACACCCAAGCTGCTAGTTGCCATGTGTTTTGCAGTGCACATGGCAACTGCCCCTAGTGTGCTTTTATAAGCAGGTGGCAACTCTCTTTTTTTACCCGAGTTTGCCATGTGTTTTGCAGGGTACACGGCAACTGCCTAATGTGCACGTAAGCAGATGGCAACTCTCTTTTACCGAGTTGCCATATGTTTTTGCATGGTATATGGCAACTGTCCTAACGTGCATGTACATGGCAACTGCCCTAATGTGCACGTAAGCAGATGGCAACTCTTCCTTTTTACATGGCAACTGCCCTAGCATGCTTGTGAGCACATGGCAACTCTCTCAACTGCCTAGTGTTAGTATGTGGCAACTCCTAAAGTTATGAAATCATGGCAACTACATTAGATCAGACCATACATGGCAACTGCAGTTGAGCAACCATGGCAACTGCAGTTGTCCGACATGGCAACCGTAGTTCAGCGACATGGCAACTGCAGTTAAACAAACATGGACGAGGGTCTGGACCATGGCAACTGCGGACGTGCGGTGACCGTCACGCGTGGCATGCAGGACCAGCAGGTACGAGGCCTGACATACGGGTGTGTGGGTGTTATCAACTTCGCCCACACGCACGCGTGCGAGAGGGGTCGGGAGGGAAAAAAAAGAGGCATGTGGGCGCTAGTTGTTTTGCCCACACGTAGGTGTGTGGGCTGTTTCTCTTATACACCACACAAAATGTGTGGGCGGACTCCCTAACGCCCACACGTGTGGAACTTATCGGCGTCCATTTCTAATTCAGAAGATCATATCTAGTACTACAAGGCAACTAAAGTTTCACCGGAAATAAGGTTCCTCGCGGTTGGAAACTAGTCTTTTTATAGAAGCAAATTGCATGCATGGAAGCACATAGTATGGCGCCTAATTAATGCCAATTAATATGATATCCGTGATTAGTAATACTAGTAGGAAACAAATTAATCATAGTTATTGCAAAATCCGCATGCAACTAAACTAACGGATGCACTTTTCAAGGAAGCAATCCAACTAATCACGCGTGGGGCTATACTACCAGATCTGGTGGCCATCATCCGACGGTCCATGACTAGTCTGATACTTGGCAAAGGATCAGTAGTCTGATCCCTAGTGGTCTCCTTTAACATATGCATCTAGCGTGGAAGGCTAGCAGATGCCATGAACTCTACCTCCAAGCTGTAACAGCCTCCGGACTGTACGTCGGCTTTGACGTCCAATATCGTCACAGAAGATTGATGATCAGCTCCAGATCTTCGAGTTAACCAACTTGGTTGTATTTGCTCTTCATTTCTAAGGTTTGCTTGATATGAGTTCACCAACTTTGCTCGTAGGGTCTGCAGTTCGGTCTCCACTTGTTTCATGGTGGGTCTTTCTTCACCACACAGTCTTAAGCATCGCTCTGCAAGACAGGCGACACCGTTGATCTCTTCCTCGGTTGCCTCCTCCAAGACCTGAGAATTAACAATACCTGTGATTCTCCCCTCATTGAACTCCTGGAGAAAATAATTTGACAAATTCTTAATTGTGCCTGATTCACTTGTAAAAACAGGCTTCTTTCTGAGAAGCAACTCCACTAGTACCATACCAAAACTGTACATGTTGCTCTTCCCGTTCAACTTCCTGGTATGGAAATACTCTGGATCTAAGTACCCAAATGTACCTTGCACATTCATGACAATGTGTGTTTGATTGATCAGAACCAATCTGGATGCGCCAAAATCGGAAACTTTAGCTGTGTAGTTCCCATCCAAGAGTATATTGGAGCACTTCACGTCACGATGGAAGATTGATATTGAAGCTGAAGAGTGGAGATAAAACAGAGCACCTGCTGTTTACAGGGCAATCCTTAAGTAATCACCCCAAGACAAAGAAAGATCATTACTTACATCTGCATGAAGAACTTCAGACAGTGAGCCACTGGATACATAATCATAAACCAGCAGTGGAACCTCGGTTTTGAGACAACATACAAATTGCTTCACAATATTTCTGTGATTTATCTCAGAGAGGACTGCGACCTCATTAATGAACTGACTGATCTCACACTCCTCAATGAACTTAGACTTTTTTATTGCAACAACACGCTGATCGGATAATATGCCTTTGTAAACCATGCCATGACCCCCACGGCCAATGATACGTGTAGGATCAGAGTTATTGGTTGCCTTCTCCAGCTCTTCTAACGAGAAAATCTTTGTATTCTCGTTTGCACTTTTATCAGATGATATCAATCTTTCTAGGAGAAAACCTTGGTTCTTCCGGAAATAGTTCTTGCATAGTCGCTTTTGAACATTTATTTTCCATCTACGAGTGAGAAGCACTACACTGAAGCTCAAAAGTAGAACACCAAAACCACATGGCAGCCCAATAATTACACCTGCAGGCATTAAGCTATTTTAAGTTTCTGTTCTATCTATAAAAAATGTAATAATTATAGTCTTACATAAGAGCAGAGACTGTTGTCTCTTAGTGCACTGCATTTTTAATGGATCATACTCAGTCTTGTGAGGACATTCTGTACAACTAAAGCTTCCGTTGGTATTATGGCAGGTCCCTTTACAATTGCCCGGTTCAAGGCATTCATTAATATCCGAAATTAACAAAATACGGATAAGATGCATAGAAAAATCTACAACACAGAAATCAGAAGATTATACTTCATTTAGTTAACATGAAACAATATCTAAGTACGTGAAGCCTACATGAATGATAAAACAAACTACAAGTAGCAACTGTTTAACGTAACCAGCATAGACTCTATCAACAGAATTGAAGTCTTTAACACTTAGTTTCACACACTTGCTGTTGGTACTCACGCAAGCATATCCAGACCTATTCTGTTGGGCCTGTGAAAAACTTAGATTAGCACTAACCCATTGCACAGAGGAGAATGACCCAGAACAGGAAAAAAGATTAAACTTTCAGATATGATATATCTCCCTAGTAGGTCAGAACGGGTGGCGTTAACGGTCCCTTCGTCAATACTTATGTCAATGAGAGGGTTTTTTCCTCGGACCGAAATTCCAGTTACCGACAAGAAACCGGAAATTTCAGTGATCTCCAAAATAAATCCGGAATTCTCGAGATTTTCCGAAAACCGGCTTTTCCGCCCACTCCCCCCTCCCCAAAAAAAACCTTAGTCAATGATGACATGTTTCTCCTCCCCCATGAGGGCAGCTGATAATGTCATATTTGTGCAGTTCAGGAACTTTTTCCGTGCAAAGAACAGAAATTGCACACTAGTGTTACCACACCAACGGGTACAATCAGCCCCTCCTAGGATTTAACTTATACCCTAGTTTGATCAGTGATAGGTTAGCATGTATCAATGCCCAAAATACCTAATAACTGTGCGTTTGGTCGCTAGATCAGGAAAAGAGAAGTCACCTGAGCAACCATCTTAGTGTAGGGATTGCCTTCATAGTAAGCCCTGCACTCGCAGCTGTAGCCATGGTTTCCGTCGATGCACTCGGCATGCTCGCTGATACAAGCATAGTTTTTCCTGTTTTTCTCGGCAGCAATGCAGTTGGATTGGCCAACTATCTGCCACGATAGCGTGAAGTTAGTTAGCACATCACTAGTTGTGCTGATTCTATCCCACAGTTGGGAGGTCTTGTTAGCAATAGCAAAGGCGTCCAGATGTACACGACAACATCCAAAGCCATTACAGTCGTGCATAGCTTCCATCTCGGTGATTTCTGGATCTGGGCACACCATGGCACAGATTGACTGGGTGGCATACTCTTTGACAGAGTACACATCCAGGTCGCAGCCGGTGATCTTTAGAGCAATGTCATGAAGATGGAAGGACCTCCCCGGCGGCTTAAAAGACAAGTTGTAGACACTGACACCAGATTTCATGGCGATGGTATGCGCCCAGTTCCCCTCAGGGCTATGCTGGCCTGTTACAACTCGGGATGCCAGAGTTGTTGGGGGCTGGTACGGTCTGCATACGACTAGAAACCCAATCTCTAGTTAGGCCAGAATGCAGGCCCGTACGATCCAGTAGGCCCCACAGGGCGGAAGACTTGCAATAGGCCCACAAAGGCCTGCTTAGAGAGGAGCTCGACACGGTAGTCGCGGCGGGGCTTATAAACCGGTGCGAGCTCCTCTCAACTAGCAAGGTGGGACTAAACATTGTGCACTGCGGGTGGCAGCGCACCACCTTTAGTACCGGTTGGTGGCTCCAACCGGTACTAAAGACCCCCCCCCCTTTAGTACCGGTTGGAGCCACCAACCCGTACTAAAGGAAACCACCTCTTTAGTACCGGTTCGTGGCACGAACCGGTACTAAAGGTTCGCCACGAACCGGTACTAATGAGCGCCGCCCGCCTGGCCATTGGAACCGGCACTAATGGTCACATTTGTGCCGGTTCAATTACAAACCGGGACTAATGAGTTTCATATTAGACCCTTTTTCTACTAGTGAAGATGCCCATCATCGATCTACAGTTCTACACTACACCTTGCACTAGAGAAATTCAGGTCAGGCAGGAGTGGCCTCTCTTGTAGTTGTACGTACCACTTTCATGATTGCCTTCCTTATTTCATATATATACCAATGGTTACGAACATACAGTTGACCCAAGGATGACTGGAACAGGATTCGTGTGGATGTGTGCTCAATATACAATGTGAAGAAGATGACCATGACCTCATACTCCATGCCGCAGAAAGACCTCAGTAAGTCAGTCCAGGGCCAATCTCTGTCTATTCCTAACAAAACCACGTTACACACTTCCCGTGCGGATTTTGTGGGTTTCCAAAGGTCGTTTCCTCTGCACAAAGAGAGGAAACAAATGAACATGCAAACTTGCATCATGTAAATGGCGAACCTCACAAAAAACTCAACTGGTTGGGATTTGGGAATGGCATCTTCAGTCTCCAACTCCACGGATAGCTTGCAACCGAGCTATGTGAATCCATCACCAAGAGCACGGCAGCAGTAAAAATTCAGAACATACAGTAGTTATACCTATCGCCAAGGGTTCATGTGGATGTGGTGTGTGCTTTGGTGACATGTGAGAGCAGATGATGACCCTCGTACATCCCCATGTGGATGTGGCAGTGGTTGTTAGCATCAAGCCATGCCCCGTGATGGTGGCGACCGGTGTCAGTGCACGGTCGAGTCCATGGCGGGTGTTTGCGCGTGTGTGTACGTGTGTGTCTAGTCCAGGTCGGTACGCCGGTGTTTGGCCGAGGCGTGCTCGAGTTAGGAGTCGTATGGATAGTTGGCTCAGGTCGTTAGCGAGACTCACGGGATAGGATTGGCGATCTGTCGGAGTGCAGCAGCGTGGGCGTGTAGGAGCGCGTCCTGTGCGCAGCAGCACATGTGGATCGTGGCCGGGTGATCCGGAGGAGTTGGGTACGGGGTAGTGCGTGCATCCGTATAAACTCCATTCCCTTGTACTGTTTGTAGTGAGAGTCAGCTATGTAGCCATTAAAAAGATAAGGAAGATTAGGGCGTGCGTGCGCCCATGACGGCCTTCGTGCGCCGGCCCGTAATTTCTTGTGTCTTCTTCTACCTCTAGCCAAGAGTGAGAGAGGGCTGCGGTTCCAACAGTGGTGTACTTGATACAATGCATGTGAAAGAGATGATCATGACCGTGACCTTGTACGCCGTGCCGCAGGAAGACCTCAGCAAGTCACTCCATTAAAGAGGCCGGTATAAAATATGTTCCTGATACACCACGTACGGAGGAAACCAAATGTGAGAGGAACCAAATGAGCTCGCAAAAATTACAGCATGAAAATGGGGGGAACCACACAAGAAACTCACCAGCAGTAGGTAGGACAGGGCATCACGAGAACGTGGGATCGTACCATTCAACCTGTTGTGATTGTTATCCTGCTCGTCAACAACGGAGGCCGGCCAGCAATCTTCAGTCCCCACCTAGTGGGGCAAAATTTCGTGTTTTGACCCTTTTTGCAAACAAAATCGGAATCTGATCCCGGTTCAAAAAAAATTCGGGATCTGACCCTTTTGCCTACCGCCGGGCTACACGGCGGTAGGCATGTGCATGCTACCGCCAAAGGGATCGGCGGTAGCCCACTTATCCATGTTAGCCCCAAGTAAACGGAACCGTCTCCTGCCGTCCACCCTACCGCCAGAGCCCACGGCGGTAGGCTCTGTAATCCTACCGCTGTAGGCTCTGGCGGTAGGAGCTGAAACCTTATAAACCCGCGCGGCCGGCTCGTGGGGCCCATCCACGAACCCGCCCCCATCTTCTTCCCCTAGCCGCGGGGCGGCGCAAGAACAGAGAGCACAAGCTCTCTCTCATCCCCTCCACTCCCCCCTCCGATCTCCTTCGTTTGGGCACCATTTTTGCGGATCGAGATGGCTCCAAAACGGGAAAAGTAAGCTCTCTCAATCCCTCCAATTAGTTCTACTCGAAACGCTTTCAATTTGATGCATTATTTGGTGCAAACAAATCTATCTTTTTACTTTGTTTTTATCCTAGGATTGCTTAGGTTCATTATATATGATGTATATAGTTGAATATAAACTCTAATAACTAGTTGTGGAGATTATGTGTAGTTTTGATATGAACCCTAGTTCATCACGAAGGTAGTTGGAGATTAACATTATTTTTGAACAAGTGGTGATGTGATTGATGTTGGAGGGATTGTAAGTAGTTGCTTACATGTGATTGAAATATGTATATGCATTTTTTTGAACAAATGGTCATATGATGGATTTTGATGAATGATGTATATGCAATTTTCTAATTGTTTCAATATACGATAAATGATGAATGTTGGTGAATAATTTATTTACATTGATCATTTATATTGGTTGAATATATGATAAATGATGAATGTTGGTTGAATATGATTCATTTATATTTGGACTTGATATGTTCATGTTTGTTCAAAATGATACAAGTTGGTTGAAAATGACATCATTTCTAATTGTTTAATTGTTATAGGCGGCCACCCCTTGCGCCAGAAATCGGCGTGAAGTACACGATGCTTGATCATGCTTTCGACAACGGTCACCGCGCCTGTTTTATGGAGAACGGAGTGGTAATGTCTATCATCAATTTGATGTATTGTTTATTATGACAAAATTAGTTACTAACAATTCCGTTTACATTCTAACAGATGCTCCCCCATTGCGGATGAGGGGCCACACGAAGGCTGTGCAGATGCAGTACGACGAGCGCTACACTCTGTATTTCAGGAGAGCACGGATGTTGGGTTTCGTTCTTCAGTTCAAAAGGCAGCCGCCGATGCTCGTGCACTCGGCTCTTACGGCATTGATCGACCGGTGGCGCCCCGAGAGGCACAGTTTCCATCTCACTTGTGGTGAGATGATAGTGACTCTCGAGGACTTCGGCATGATCACGGCCCTGCCCATCGAGGGCCATGCTCTGACTGGGCGAGTGGAGAGGGCCAACTGGCAGGAGAGGGTGATCGCCCTGATCGGCGACTGCCCTCCCATGAAGGGGAACAGAACATCCGGTGTGCGGCTCAAGTGGCTCCTGGAGAACCGGTCCGTTTGCCCGCAAGATGCCGATCAGCGGACCGTGGAGCAGTACGCGAGGGCCTATTTGTGGTACCTTCTGACGGAGGTCGTCTTTCCAGACTGCTCGGGGGATTGCGCCCTATGGATGTATCTCGGATTCCTGGAGGACTGGGATGCGGGGTACAGCTGGGGGTCTGCCGGCCTAGCTTACCTATATCGCTCGGTAAGATAAATATCTCAATACTCGTTTTTCGATCTACGTATGTTGTCTGAGGTTGTGCTATATGATCATGATCACTTCATGTTTGCAGCTGGATGACGTGACGCAGAGGACCGAAGATACCTCTGGCGTGTGTGGATTTGTTTGGGCCCTTTCAATTTGGATGTGGGAGCGGTTACCGGTCGGCCGTCCAGAGAGAGTTCGCTCGCGTGCATGGACGGATTATGGTGAAGAAGGTGATAGTGCTCGCTACCCGACCGTCGCTTACGCCTGGGACAAGGTGAAGGTCTACACGGGCAAGGCCACTACCCTGTATAAGCTCTTCAGCAACGAGCTAGACAACCTATCAGATTTCCAGGTATACCAAGTAGCTTATCAATCGTTCCGCAACTTTCATTCTTCTTAACGATCCTTTTGTTGGTGAACTGGTTTCCGTACCGTGACCGAGAATGGGGGTTCGAGCTCAACTCGATGTGCAAGGAGGATCGGCTTGCCTGGCGGTGCATTGTACCCTTGATATGTGTGTATGCCGTCGAGTGGCACTTACCACAGCGTGTGGCCACGCAGTTTGGGATCTTGCAACATACCCCACCGGGTAAACCCACAGACACCGGCGGCTCCGACCTTCACTGGTGAGGACATTGTTCTTTACTTGATGTGTTTTCGTTTATGTTTGACGTTGTCATGACGTCCGTTGCTTCCTATGCCTTGCAGGAAGAGTAGAAAGAATTGTCAGTCCATCACAGACTGGGGGCACGAGCACCAGGAGTACGTGAAAATGTGGGACGAGAGAAGGTATCGCAAAGACAGCGAGAGGAGAGTGGTTCACTGGGACACCTACCGTGAACGCCACCTGAAGTGGTATGACGATGGTGTCAAGTACCGTGTACGCCTGAGGCCGCAGTGGACGGAAGACGATATCGCCGAATTGGAGGAGGATGACAGCGAGGACGAAGCTTACCGTGGCCGGCTCAGAGATCTCGAAGGTGATTTCAGAGAGTATGCACCCCTGATGAACAGAGTGGTAAGTGGTGTTCTCATTTGTTTTGAGCCATGAGCGATTTTGAGCCTTTAACATATTGGTTACATGTGCAGGCTTCAGAGCTCAACAGAAGCATTATCGATGGCTCGAACGCGCTTTCGTATGAAGCCGGAACCGTGGAATCCAACACCAAAATGAGGGATACAATGAAGGTAACATCGAGCTCCTTAGCCATGTTATACTATTGCAGAAGCTTGAGTTGATCCTTATTATGTTTTTGGTTGTTCACTATTGCAGAAGTTCATCACCCGTTGTCGTAAGATAGTGGGTATGCTTGGGTGCGCTCACGCGGCCAACGTCCATGATCCTGCTCATGAAGGGTCCATGCGTGCCATTGCTTCATCAAGCCACGCCGGCGGAGCTTCCTCTACTCATGTTGCCTCGTCATCCCGCGTTGTTGAGCAGCAAGAGGAAGAAGAAACAGAGGACGACGAAGAAGAGGAGGAGGAGGAGGAGGACGCAGAAGAAGAGGAGGAGGAGGACGCAGAGGAGTACGATGACAATGACGGGCCTCAACCGACGCAGCCAAGCCAGGGGAAGAGGGTATCTCATCCACACCAGGATATTTTGAGCCCATCCCCGTTTCAGAAACCGGTTCCTCGTCGTCGCACGAAGAAGCCGGACGAAACCCGCTCGAAGAGAAACGACGACCGTACCGCTAAGAGGAGCAGGAGCAAGTGACCACTCGTGTTGGTGATGTCGTTTAGTACAACTAGTTGTGAGCAAAAACTTGTATGCTATGCTAGTGATGTCTATTTGGTACTTTCAAGCTTTGTTGGTGATGTCGAATTGCTACTTTCAAACTATGTTCAAACTATTTGAAATGTTAATTTGCTATCTACAATGTGTGCGATCATCCTATTTTGAATTACAAACAATATTTGTTGTGATGTTTATTTATTTTTGATTGATAAGACAAAGAACCAGTTTAGAAGTTAACTGGCACATACCCTACCGCCGAATGGGACGGCGGTAGGTGTAGACATCCTACCGCCAGGAACTTTGGTGGTAGGTTGTGGTACCCTACCGCCAATGGGTCACGGTTTCTTCGTCACAGAACAGAAGGCATGTGTGTAGGACCCTACCGCCAAGGCACGTGGCGATAGGTTGGGGTACCCTACCGCCGGCGGAAACGCCATCTTCATCACAGTATCGAAGGCACAGCCTACGGCACTACCGCCGGGCCTTCTGGCGGTAGCCTTAGCTGGACTACTGCCACGTCCTGTGGCGGTACGACCGTTACGCTGCGTGGCCTCACAAAACGGGGCTGACGACGGCCGCCGTTAACCTACCGCCGCTCCCCGTGGCGGTAGCCTGTACAAGCCTACCGCCATGATCTACGGCGGTAGCGAAAGGGTCAAATCTCAAAAAAGTTTGAACCGGGGTCAGATACCGATTTTGTTTGCAAAAAGGGTCAAAACACGAAATTTGGCCACCTAGTGGTGGCAACCTAACTCATATGGCTTCCAACCGAGCTAGGTAACAGTAACTGAATCCATCACCAACATTAGCTAGTGTCACTTAACCTGCGGCCAAGGGAACCACAAATTAAAAAAAAATCTAGCCATTGACAATGAATTTCTAGGTACAGAAGCAAGCAAACCAGTAGCTCCAATTTATAGATAGCTAACTTAGCTAATTAACAGTAACTTAGCTAGGCCATCTCGTACAAGAGTTGAAATACTTTGTCTTTGAAGAGCGGGAGCTCATTCTCATGAAGGTTGATAGAAGTCAGAATAGGGTTGCAGATTTCCTAGCTAAATTTTCGCGCTCGGAGCATATAACCGACTTGTGGTTACAGGATGCCCCCGAGAATCTCCTAAGCCTTTTTGCTATGGATTGTAAAACTATTCGTTAATCAATAATGCTCCCAATCTTTACACACAAAAAAAACAGTAACTGAACTCCTTCCCCACTTTTAGTTGGTGTTTGCTTAAGCTCCAACCGGGAGCACAGAGTAAACATTCTGGTTGCTGGAGATAAACTACAGAAACTGAATGTGATAGTGCACGTCTATTCCAGATGATGATACAGATGTGTACCTGGATGTGGCAGTAGTGTGCTTCATACAATGTGAAGGAGATGACCATGACTGTGACCCTGTACGCGGTGCCGCAGGAAGAGCTCAGCAGGCCAGGGACAAGAAACGTTCCGCTCGATAGGCCCCCGCGTCGCCCCCCGCTCGTGCGACTCGGGTGGCTCCCCAACCCTAGCCTCCGCCGGGGCCTAGCTCATCTTCCTCCCTTCCTCCCGCCGCCGCCGGAGGACGCCGCTGGTTTGCACCCGGAAGACGATGGCGGTGACGGGGGCCCTTCCTCCCTCCCGCGTCTCAGGGGTGGCGGGGCCCCAACATGCGTGGAGGTGTGGCCGATCTAGAAGTGACGGTGATGACTTCAACGGCGGCGGCGGTCGGCCCGGCCTCGGGCAACGGGCGGCTCCTTGCGGCAGCTGGCCTGGATCGGGCGGCGGCGCGATGCGGTCTTCGGCAGTATGTCATCTGGCCTTAGATCAGCGACGGCGTCGAGGGCCTGGTGGACTGCATGGCGACACCTCTGGCAGATCTGTTTTGGCCGGTGTAGCTAGTGGTGGTGGTCATCTTCTTCGTCGGAGGTGGCCGGCCAGAGGCTTGGTGATCGGATCTCGAGATCCATCATCTAGTCCCGGCTGCGAGTTGGGGAGACATGGTTACCGGTGAAAACCGAGCCGACGGCAGACGATGGCAGCGTTCTACGCCGTTACCTTGATGAAGGCATCGTCGCATAACTACTGTCGACCCACTTGTGTTGTTCCGGAGGAAACCCTAGGTTCTGTTGTTCCAGATCGGACGATGGCGGCACTGCGGTGTCGTTTCTCTCTTGGGAGCATCTTTTGTGGAGCAGCGCTGAAAGCAGAGGCAGGAGGTGGAGTGGCTTCATCTTACACGGAGTTTCGATGGAGATGTCAAGTCATGCCTGACCGACAGGTGCTACGCTTTGTCATGCCTAGTCGGCAGGTGCTACGCATGACAGATCTTCCAAAAACTTTAAGTTGTGTCGGCTGGTGCTACTTGACAGCATGGTGCTGAGGTGTATCAGTGGTGACCGCGACGTGCTAAGCTGTTTGCGCGCAGGGAGGAGGTGCCGTTGGGCGCCGTGGTGGCGTCGACGATAGCTGGACCGAGCAAAGTTGATGCATCAGTACAGTTCTGAAGATGGAGCGGTGGCAGTTGGCGGCGCGGCCTCTGAGAGCATGTCGGACCGGTGAGTGAACCATACCCGGCAGGCGTCCTGGATGGGAGCTCATGTCTTAGATGTTAGGTTTGGCTGCGAGGTCTGTTTGGTATTAGGCCCACACTATCAGCATCCCTTCATCAATTGGATAGGAGTAGCAACAGATGTTGCGTAGACGGTGGCTTTAATCTTACTGTTGTATTACTTTGTCAGGTGTTGTGTGAACAATTAATAAAATGGCTGCATGCATCATCCAAATGCAGAGGCCGGGGGTCTTCCTTTTTTTACGAAAAGGAAGAGCTCAACAAGTCAGTCCGTTAAAGGGGCTAGTCTAAAGTCTGCTCCTGATAAACCACGTTACACATTTCGCTTGTGGATTTTCTCGGTTTCCAAAGGTTTGCTCTATGCAAGAAAGGCATTACCAACATAGAGATGAATCAAAGCTCATGAAAAACATAGAGAGGGAACAGATGGGCACACAATTTACAGCATGAAAATGGAGAACTACACAAGAAAGCCACCAGCAGCAGTAAGGCATCAGTAGAATGCGGAGTCGTACCATGCAACCAGTTGGGAGTGCCACCTTGCTCGTCAACAATGGAAGCCGGTTAGCAATCTTCAGTCCCCACCTGTTGGAGACAGCCTAACTGAAGTGTCTTCCAGCCGAGCAAGGTGACAGTTACTGATGCGCCCATTTAACCAGTGGTAAATTTGACAATTTTGACCTATAGATGAAATCATTTCACAAAAAGCATTGCTTCTAAAAGAAGTTCACTCAGCTGACCTTTTTGAATGGCACCCGACACGAAGGCGCCACACTACACTGTGCAACGCCTGACAGATAGGCGCCACACGCCTGGCCAGCGTCGCATCCCGGACCGCCTAAAAATTACTAAGTCAGTGTGTAGCGCCTGAGAGTTAGACGCCACACTATATAGTGTAGCTCCTAGCCTCTAGTCGTTGCACTAGTGGTTGCCTACAAAATTAAGCAACGACTAGTGCACCGCCTAGAGGCTAGGCGCTACACTGTATAGTGTGACGCCTAGCTCTCAGGTGCTGCACACTACTTAGTAATTTTTGAATCACACGGGTGCGACGCTGGCCAGGCGTGCAACGCCTATCTATCAGGCGTTGCATGGTGTAGTGTGGCGCCTTCATATCGGGCACCACTAAAAAAGGTCAGCTGAGTGAAATTTTTTTAGGGACAATTTATTTTGTGAAATGATTTCATCCACAAGTTAAAATTGTCAAATTTGCCTTAACCAATGGAGAGGAGGGAGTAAAAAAGTATAACTGCTCGGAATAAACTACAGAAGCAAAGTCATCCACAACACAACCAAGGAAATCACGACGTAAAAACAGAATCATATCATACCCACTGGAGATGAATTTATAGATTCATAAGCTAGCAATGCAGTAACACATTTTTTTGAAGGAGTAACACAAGTCTTAGATAAGCTAACTGAACTAAGTAACAGTAACTGTCCGTCTCCAATTTAGCTATTGCTTGCTCAAGCTGCAACCAAGAGCAGAGGATAAACATTGTGATTGCTGGAGATAAACTAGAGACGAAGGGTCATGTACATGACTGATGTTTGCAATGATTATTTTGGAGAATTTCCAAGAATCTGGTGGGTCTGGTTACCTTGTTCGGGCAGTGTTCCAGTGTGGAAAAGGGCCACACATCTGAAGTATGTAAGAAAGAATCTTGAGCGCAAAGCTGATGCCATGTGTGACATCTTGAGTGTAAAAAAGACTTGAGCGCAAAGCTGATGCGGCGTGTCAGATCAACGTGCACCGGGTCGGGGTGCGAGCATCTTACGAGTGCCAACGTTTGGTTCCCCATCGACGTCGTTTGCTCAGGCTGCAACCATGGAGCACAGCTCGGGTAAAAATTCTGAACACCTGCAGATACAAATTACATACAGTCTATACAGACAGAGAATCGAATAACAGGATACAAATAAACTGAAAAGAACCCGATGCCTGAGATTGCTCTGCTAGGAAATAAACTTGAACTCGATCACGGGATACATACATACGTACGTACGTACATACATACTGTCTATACATACATACATACAGTGATCGTTTTTTCTTTCCTTCCTCGCGGCTGGAACCCTAGCCGCCATCAGGAGAGGCCATCTTTCAGCGCCGTCCTCCGGCGGCTCCCCTCCGCCGGCAACCTCGGTCGTCGGTGGTGAGGGGGGTCGCCGGATCCACGCGTGTGGATCGTTTTTACTTCCTTGTAGTCTAGGTTTTTTGGCTGTTCATCGGCCTGGATTCGGCGGTGACGATGACGGCGCTGAATAAAGATTCTTCAGATCCTTCCTTGTCACTTAAGCCCATGTCAGCCCATTCTTTTCCTCCGCTCATGCGACCTAGGCAGGGAGGCGGCGGTGGCCGATCTACACCTTTCCGGCAAGGGTCCCCTTCTCCCTTCGTTTGTTGCAACGATGATGGGAGGGAGTGGGGATCTCACTGCTTCGTCTTGATGGCAGTAGGGCTAGGAATATTTAGGATCTCACTGCTTCGGCTTGATGGCAGTGGGGATCTCATTGCTTCGGCTTGATGTGGTTGTGCGTGTCAATACTCCAACTCCATTTTCAACCGATGAAAGTCTCCCGATCTCGACCTCATTTAGGGGCTTGTGAGATTTGTGTTCTCTAAGTCGAGTTGGGTCTAGGGCGTCCTAACTCTCCATCATTTTCTTCTCTGTAGCGGCAATTTGCTACGTAGATCACGGTGGACAGCATCTTCTGGTCTACATAAACAACTTATGGGCCACTGCTTCTACAAGCTCCCGAGTTCAATATATTTGCTCCGCTCAAATAGAGGCCGAGAGGCAGCAATGAGCTTTCTCACGATGCGTCACAGGTGAATGCAGGAGAATGAAGACTCCACCACACCCATATTTTCGACGTATGTAAGAGTGTTTTTCAAGGGTTTGTATTTCCTAATACTATATGGCCTTTGGCCTTTTTGCAACACCCCCCCCCCCCCCGACTTATCTACCATTCTAGCGGGGTGATGTTTTTTTTTTGAAATTTTGGGTATTAAGGCTGGAGTTGAAATATGTTGTTGATTGATGTTTTTTTAATCTTTGTTTCGTTTGGTTTGTGATAAAAAAATGAACCAACATGTGATTGGATGGTTAGGAGGATAGTGTTGCCACCAATCCTCCAGGGATCAACACCTAGGTTTGACGCTTTGGTGTCCCATAAAGATGAAATATTATTTAAATGGGAGACGATCGATAGCGAGGTGGATATGGATAACGTGCATGCGTTTATAGGGGTGAGTATATGTTCGTGTTTTGTGAGAGTTTGTGGTTGTACTATGTCAAAAAAATGCTACAAGTAGTCACCTTTTGTTTGTGTTTGCTATTTCATTGATGATCACAGCTTCGCAAGGGCATGGCAGGCTGGCACCTAAAAAAAGGTAGTGCTAACTGGCGAACGTTCGCTTGAAAGTGACTCCTAGCGAACGCACTCGTAACATTTAATCGAGATCAAATGATGACAGTTTTCTTTTTAAATGACTTCTCTACCGTGAAATTGTCATGCTTGTCTGAAGAAATTGCCGCCCCCTACAACTAAATTGCCATAAAAACGTTCGCCAGCTAAGAGGGTCAAAAAGAGTTGTGAGGCTGTTGCCTTGCAGTATAAAGTCAAAAAAAAAGAGGGTAAAAAAAGTGTTGTTTGGTAAGTGGAGCTACACCTTTTTTTACGGGAAATGGAGTTACACTGGACATAGCCGGAGAAGAACGTTTGAGCATGGGCCGTGTTATGGGCTTCGGCCCCAGGACGGAAGGCAAAAATGAGGGCCCAACTGTTGCTAAAAAAAAGAGGGCTAACCCAATGCGGGCGGCGACCACATTTTTCTCTGAGCTTTGCTACACTTACAGGCAAACCTCACGGGATTGCAAGTTATGGATGATGTGACAATAATTGACTGGCATGCTGGGCCCCACAATTGAAATTCATGGAGGGAGAGGGATTAATTGGGGGAGACGTCTGCCTGTAAGTGCAGCCCGTAAGTGTAGAATTTTCGTTTTTCTCTCTGTCTTCCTCCACCACGGCGGTCCAATCGGCCGGTGCCTCCGTCCGCCGTCTTCCTCCCCCGCCGCCGGCGCCAGTCTCGCCATATGAACCGCCGACCTGAGACACAGTGCCCCCCCCCCCCCCCCACCCTGCCCCCAGACACTATCTCTAATTCTAGCCCATCCAAAGGGGCACCAGCCTATCTCTGTCCCTAAAAAATCAGATTACATGCCTCGTTTCTGGAATTCCAAAGGTTTGCTCTGTACAAGAAAGGGATTACCAGCACCTAGTAAAATTCATGCCAAACACAGACAGGAAGTCCACTATACGGTCGGGCTAAAGGCCCTTAACCTCAGCAAATTAAATTGATGCAACGGAAACATACGAGCTTGGGCACACAAAATAATGCCAACCTGCACAGGAGCTCACTAGCAGGGGGCATCAGGAGAATGCATAACCGTATCATGCAATCGGTTGTGGATGCCATCCTACTCATCAACAGCGGCAAACGGCTGGCAATCTTCAGTCCCATCCAGTGGAAGATAAGCTAACTGATTGCCTCAGCTGAGCTCACTAAAAGCAACTGATTCCATCCTCAGAAGGCTAACAATTAGCTCAAGATAAAGTAGATAAATCAAAGTCAGTAACCTCATCTCTGGAGATAAAGTAGAGAAATGTAGAGAATCGACTAAAATGATAACAAGAAATGAGCACCTGTACATTTTATTGGGACAAGTGGGTTCATCTCAAGAACTGGAGAGAACACAGTGCCTGAGATTGTTTCGACATCCTCGATTTCAGCATACAAAATACACATTCAATTCTTCAGAGACCTTTGCTGTCTGAAATTGAAGGTGCAAATTGGAGAAGGACAGCAGTGGTGTGATGGGCCCCAACAAATGATAGAGCTGGATATAGTGCATTCTCCTTCTGTTTCCCCAACATGCATCTGAATACCTGTCGTATTTGCGCCAAGAGAAAAAACTTGAAACATATATTTTGTATTAAAAGAAGCACCAAGAAAACGCAGCAATGGCCCAATAACAAGAGCACTCAGAATCATTGCTAGTGTAATTCACTAAATCTCTTATAAACATTGATCTCATCAACACAATGCATATGCCAGTAATTGACTCCATATCTCAGGTAATAAAAACCAGTGTACACATATAAGCAAGCATGCATAATCCCAACCGAGAAACTAATACAACCATGATGCCTGAAATATTGACTTATTATAGTAGCAATCTAACTAGCCTGTAAGTACAGGTTCTAGCAACAGTTCACAAAAGAGGGAAACAAATTATCCATTATTAATAAGCTCAATAGCCCCATCTAGCGTGGTAGGCTAGCAGATGACAAGAACTCTGCCTCCAAGCTGTAGCGTCGTTGGCTACCTCCTGGCTGTGCGGACAATTGCCGAGCAGATCTACTCCTTTGAGTTAACGACCTTGGTTGCGTCTGTTCTCCATTTCTTGAATCAGGCTGAGATGAGTTCATCCGTTTTGTCCGTAATGTCTGCAGTTCTGTCTCAACCTGTTTCATGGTTGGTCTTTCTTCGCCGTGTAGCCTCAAGCACCGCTCTGCAAGAGAGGCAACATCATTGATCTCAGGTGCTTCCTCAAGCACCTGAGAATTAGCAATATCTGTGATTCTTCCCTCATTGAACTCCTGGAGGAAATAGTTCGACAAGCTCTTGATTGTGCCTGATTCACTTGTGAAAACAGGCTTCATTTTGAGAAGCAACTCCACTAGTACCACACCAAAACTGTACACATCACTCTTCCCGTTCAGCTGCCTAGTATGGAAATACTCTGGATCTAAGTACCCAAATGTACCTTGCACATTCGTGACAATGTGTGTTTGATCAATCGGAACCAATCTGGATGCACCGAAATCTGACACTTTAGCTGTGTAGTTCCCATCCAAAAGTATATTTGAGGACTTCACATCACGATGGAAGATTGATATTGAAGCTGAAGAGTGGAGATAAGACAGAGCTCCTGCTGTTTGTAGGGCAATCCTTAAGTAATCACCCCAAGACAAAGAAAAACCATCACTTGAATCTGCATGAAGGACTTCAGACAGTGAGCCACTGGATACATAATCATACACCAGCAGTGGAACCTCAGTTTCGAGACAACATCCAAAGAGCTTCGCAATATTTCTGTGATTTATTTGAGAGAGGACTGCAACCTCGTTGATGAATTGACTGATCTCAGACTCCTCAATGACCTTAGACTTTTTTATTGCAACGACACGCTGATCGGATAATATGCCTTTGTAAACCATGCCATGACCCCCACGTCCGATGATACGTGTAGGATCAAAGTTATTTGTTGCCTTCTCCAGCTCTTCTAATGAGAAAATCTTTGTATTCTCGTTTGCACTTTCATCAGATGATATCAGTGTTTCTAGGAGAAGACCTTGGTTCTTTCGGAAATAGTTATTCCGTAGTTGCTTTTGAACATTTATTTTCCATCTACGAGTGAGAAGCACTACACTGAAGCTCATAAGTAGGACACCGAAACCACAGGACAGCCCAACAATTATACCTGCAGGCGTTAAGTGCTTTTAAGTTTCTGTTCTATCTCATTTATAAAAAATGCAACAATAATATAGTCATACTCTTACCTAACAGTAGATTCTGCTGTTTCTTCCTATTAATTTCTGTAATACCTGAATCAACGAGATCTTGATAAGACGAGTCAGCAAAATATATATACATGGAACATAGTAAATCATTCAATAATTGTGAAATCGTGCATGAGCGTATTAAATGAAACCTAAATGGATGTAACACAAACCACAAGTAGAAAAATGAAAATGCAATGTCTAAGAGTAACATGCAGTTTTTAAATGTAATACAACCTTTTTTAGAGAGTTATTAAGTACCTTCACAACCAGATTGGATGTATGGATTTCCTACAAGGCCATCTGAGCATTTGCAGCGATAACCCCTATCAACAACACCAACCCCTTCAACACCTACTTCCACACACTTGCTGTTGATACTCACGCAAGCATATCCAGACATATTCTGCCGGGCCTGCGCACAACTTAGATAACCAGCAACCCATTGCACAGAGGAGAATGACCCATAAGGAATAGGAAAAAGAACATGTTGAGATGCAATATGTTCCCCTTTTATGTCAGGATTCATGAGGTTAACGGTCCCTTCCTCGATATTTATATCGATGACCTGTTTCTCCTCCAACATGACCAATCCAGCTGATGATGTCATATCTGTGCAGTTGAGGTGGAACTGTTTCATTGCAAAGCAACCCTCTTCTAAGCTGAATGGGAATGGCACCTCAGTATAACCACACCAACGGGTGCAATCATCTCTACTCAGAATTGGATTATACCCTAGTTTGATCAGTGAGAAGTTAGCACATATCAATGTCCAAAATTTACCTAACAACAGCTGCACATTTGGCCACCTGATTAGGAAAGAAGGTTACCTTCATCGATCAAGCAGCCATGTGGAATGTAGGGGTTGCCTGAATAACCAGTGCTGCAAATACAGCTGTAGCCATAGCTTCTGTCAATGCACTCCGCATCGTCGATGTCACAGGAATTGGTTGTACTGTCAATGCACTTGGCATACTCGCCGATACAGGCACAGTTTTTCATGTTTTGCATGGCAGCAACACAGTTGGATTGGTCAACTATCTGCCACGATAGCTTAAAACCACTCGGCCCTTCACTAGTTATGCTGATTCTATCCCACAGTGGAGAGGTCTTGTTCGAGCCCGTGCTGGTGTTTTTTGTGATGTGGACAAATTTCAACTGGTAAGTGTTGGCATAGCTTTCCATGTGTACACGACAACATCCAAAGCCATTACAGTTGTGCGTAGCTACTATCTCCGTGATTTCTGGATCTGGGCACACAGTTGCACAGATTGACTTAACGGAGTTCTCTTCGATGGAGTACACCTCCAGGTCACAGCCAGTTATCTTTAGAGCAATGGAATGAAGATGGAAGGATCTCCCAGGCGGTTTCAAAGACAAGTTGTAGACACTGACACCAGGTTGTATGGGGATGGTATGGGAGACGGAGGCCCAGATTGAATTTAATAAAGTAGGATTGCCAAATTTGATCACCTCGGTGATGCCGTCGCGCAAGAAGAGCCTGGTGGATGAGCGGTGTCGTTGCAAATGAGGTTGAAGTCAGGCCCGCCCGAGCACCTGGATCCGATGCCAAAGGGATACGTGAAGCTCAGCTTGCCGCAGCTCTTCAGGCAGCCATGCAGCGTGGCACCGGCACGGGATGGTTGCGCCCAGTTCCCTTCGGGGCTCCGATGGCTTGTTACACCTCCAGATACCAGAGCTATTGGCTTTCCTAGTGACCTGAGTACCAATAGAGAGAAAATCATAGGGAAGATGCCCATGATCAGTCTACAGTTCTACACGGCACTTTGCACTAGAGAAATTCTGGCATCCTACTGCATATATATACCAATGGTAACAAGCTTACAGTTGACTCAAGGAAGACTGGAAGAGGCTTCGTGTGGATGGGGATGGGGTGTGCTTTGCTTGCATGTGTAAGCAGATAATCATGACCGTCTGTGCATGCACATGTGGACGTGTCAGTGGTGTATCAATACAATGTGAAGAACACCTCAGCAAGTCAGTCCATAAGGCAGTCTACTATGACCATTTCTAACAAAACCACGTTACACATTTCACTTGTGGGTTTTGTGGGTTTCCAAAGGATTACTCTGCACAAAGAGAGGAAAACATATTCATGCCAAACAAAGAGAGGAAACAAATGAACATGCAGAATTACAACACGTAAGTGGCGAACCTCACAAAAAGCTCACCATTAGGAGAATGCAGAACCGTGCCGTGCAACTGGTCGGGAATGTCATCTTCTATCTCCACTGATAGCTTGCAACCGAGCTAAGTGAATCCATCACCAACAGAATATACAGTAGTAAAAATTCTGAACAGAGTGTAGCTAAACCTATCACCAAGGGTTCCTATGGATGTAGTGTGTGCTTTGATGACATGTTGATCCTCGTACATGCCCATGTGGATGTAGCCATGGCGTACTTGATACAATGCATGTAAAAGAGATGATCATGACTGTGACCTCGTACAACGTGCCACAGGATGACCTCGGCAAGTCAGGGCTAAATTTGATGTTTTGACCCTTTTGCAAAAGTTTAGCTAGATCTGACTCTGGTTCGGAAAAATTTCGGGATCTGACCCTTTTTCTACCGTCGGGGTCGATGGCGGCAGGGTATACCAGCCTACCGCCGAGGTCCTTTGTGGTAGGCAACTTATCCATGTTAGCGCAGTGCAGCCCTACCGCCAAACAGATTGGCGGTAGCCTGTGCACCCCTACCGCCGAGAGGTGCCTGGCGGTAGATGGGTACAGGCAATGTGTGTGATACTTAGAAACTATTTACGGTACGGCGTGCACCGGTACCGCCAAGGGCCTCAGCGGTAGGCTCTTATATGCTACCGCCATCGACCTGGACGGTAGGAAAAGGGTCAGATGTCAAAAAAATTCTAAAGTAGGGCCATATTTGGCTAAACTGTCGCAAAAGGGTCAAACACCAAATTTGGCCACAAGTCGGTCCATTAAAGGGGCCGGTCTAAAGTTTATTCCAACGTTGAGAGGAAACAGATGAGCACGCAAAATTTACAGCATGAAAATGGGGAACCACACAAGAAACTCACCAGCAGTAGGTAGGGCATCAGGAGAACGCGGGATCGTACGATTCAACCTGTTATGATTGTCATCCTGCTCGTCGACAACGGAGGCCGGCTAGCAATCTTCAGCACCCACCTAGTGGAGGCAACCTAACTGATATGGCTTCCAACCGAGATAGGTCTAGGTGACACTGACAGTAACCGAATCCATCACCAACATTAGCTAGTGTCGCTTAAGCTGCGGCCAAAGGAGCCACAAATCAAAAAAAAAAATCTAACCATTGGCGATGGCCGATGGATTTATAGGTACAGAAGCAAGCAAACCAGTAGCTCCAATTTATAGATAGCTCACTTAGCTAAGTAACAGTAACTGACTCCTTCCCCAGCTTTAGTTGGTGTTTGCTTAAGCTCCAACCGGGAGCGTAGAGTAAACATTCTAGTCGCTGGAGATAAACTACAGAAACTGAATGTGCTAGTGCAAGTCTGTTCCAGATGATGATAAGGACCCTCGTACCCATGTGGATGTGTACCTAGATGTGGCAGTGGTGTACTTCATACAATGTGAAGGAGATGACCATGACTGTGACCTAGTACGCGGTGTCGCAGGAAGACCTCAGCAAGTCGGTCCATTAAAGGGGCTGGTCTAAAGTCTGCTCCTGATAAACCACGTTACACATTTGGCTTGTGGATTTTCTCGGTTTCCAAAGGTTTGCTCTATGCAAGAAAGGCATTACCAACATAGAGATGAATCAAAGCTCATGGGAAACATAGAGACTAGAGAGGGAACAGATGGGCACACAATTTACAGCATGAAAATGGGGAACCACACAAGAAAGCCACCAGCAGCAGTAAGAAACTAAGAATGCGGAGTCGTACCATGCAACCTGTTGGGAGTGCCACCTTGCTCGTCAACAATGGAAGCCGGTTAGCAATCTTCAGTCCCCACCTGGTGGAGACAGTTACTGATGCGCCCATTTAACCAGCGGAGAGCACAGAGTAAAAAGTGTAACTGCTGGGAATAAATTACAGAAACAGAATCATGCACAATACAACTAAGGAAATCACGACGTAAAAACCTCTATCCACTGGAGATGAATTTATAGATTCAGAAGCTAGCAAGGCAGTAACACATTTTTTAGAGGAGTAACACAAATCTTAGTTAAGCTAACTGAATTCTCCAATTTAGCTGTTGCTTCCTCAAGCTGCAACCAAAAGCAGAGGCCAGAGGGTAAACATAGTCATTGCTGGAGATAAACTAGAGACAAAGGATCATGTACATGACTGATGAACACTTCCCCAAGTCAGTGCAGCCTTTTTCCCCTCGACCCCCTCGTGTCGCCCCCGTGGGTGACCCGGGGGGAAACCCTAGCCACCGTTTCTCGACCCCGGCCGCCCCCCTCCATTCCTCGCCACTGTCTGCACTGGCGCCGAGCAAAGCCTGGCTGGCAGGGCGGCGGCGGGGCTTCTCCCCCTTCGAGCGTCTCGGGCGGCACGGGACGGCCAGATCACGAAGCGGCGTTTGGCTAGCACGTGTCCGGCGGCGCGGCGGGCGAGCATCCTTGCTGCGCCGGCGGCATGGTGCGGCGGCTGCGGCTTGGATCCGAGTACACGACGAGGTGGTGGATGCGTGGTCTTCAAATCGAGTGGTCGCGGCACCGCAATGTTCAGGCCGGATCCATCTGGATCTGGCGCTTGGATGATGTCGGCCGGCGCAGGGTGGTGGTCTTCGCCGCTGGCTTCGTCGGATCGTTGGATCCGGCGCCTGGAGATCTACGGCGGTTGTTCTTCTTGATCCTCCTTCTTGGTGGGTTGAGCCCCATGGCACTTGCATCTCTGCTGGTCTCGGTTCGTGGCTCGCTGCCGGATCCGGAATAGATGGAGGTTTTGTGGTATAGGTTGGGGACCGGAGGAAACTTTGGTCGGCTGGTCCGGCCCGGCATCGGCGGCGTCCCTCGACGCCGTTACCCTCAATGGAGGTGAAGCCGAGATCCCTCCTATCCATATCCGAACCCCTCCCGCACGAAAGTCCAAAATTCAGTCTGGATTGGGCGGCGGCGGCGTCCTGTGCGTCGTAACCTCCATGGAGGCGCCGTCTTGGGAGGATCAGATGGTCGGGGGAGAGATGCTACGGGTGGTGGTCTCCGCGTAGCTCTAGCAGCAGTGACGGTGTGAAGGTTGGCAGGAGGAGCGGCGTTGTATCTACCGCGTCTATGACGACGAGTATTGGCGGCATGGTGTAGTTGGATCTCGACGACGGATGCGGCTGTAGGAACGAGCGCAGGGCGGTGGGCATGTTTGGCACCGTGGCGGTGTTGACGGCTGGCCTAGCAAGGTCGATGCATGTACTTGCTCTGAAGATGGATTGGTGGAAGACGGCGGTGACGCCCTTGCAGTATGCGCATGTGGTGCCCACTGAAAGTGCGCCGGATCGGTGTGTTACCCAGACCAGGTATTGTGGCTTGGATGAGGCATCCAACATTAGATATTAGGTGTTGGTGTGATACGTCTCCAACGTATCTATAATTTTTTATTGTTCCATGCTATATTATATTCTGTTTTGGATGTTTATTGGGCTTTATTATACACTTTAATATTATTTTTGGGGCTAACCTATTAACCGGAGGCCCAGCCCAAATTGCTGTTTTTTCCCATTTTAGTGTTTCGCAGAAAAAGAATATCAAACGAAGTCCAAACGGAATGAAACCTTCGGAAACGTGATTTTCGAAACAAACGTGGTCCAGAGGACTTGGAGTCTACTCAAAGCAACGAACGAGGAAGGCACGAGGTAGGGGGGGCGCCTACCCCCCCTGGGCGCACCCTCCACCCTCGTGGGCCCCTCGTTGCTCCACCGACGTACTTCTTCCTCCTATATATACCCATGTACCCGGAAAACATCAGATATGGAGCTAAAACTCTATTTCCACTGCCGCAACCTTCTGTACCCGTGAGATCCCATCTTGGGGCATTTTCCGGCGCTCCGCCGGAGGGGGCATTGATCATGGAGGGCTTCTACATCAACACCATAGCCTCTCCAATGAAGTGTGAGTAGTTTACCTCAGACCTTCGGGTCCATAGTTATTAGCTAGATGGCTTCTTCTCTCTTTTTGGATCTCAATACAAAGTTCTCCCCCTCTCTCGTGGAGATCTATTCGATGTAATCTTCTTTTGCGGTGTGTTTGTCGAGATCCGATGAATTTATGGGTTTATGATCAACATTATCTATGAACAATATTTGAATCTCCTCTGAATTCTTTTATGTATGATTGGTTATCTTTGCAATTCTCTTTGAATTATCAATTTGGTTTGGCCTACTAGATTGATCTTTCTTGCAATAGGAGAAGTGCTTTGCTTTGGGTTTAATCTTGCGGTGTCCTTTCCCAGTGACAGTAGGGGCAGCAAGGCACGTATTGTATTATTGCCATCAAGGATAAAAAGATGGGGTTTATATCATATTGCATGAGTTTATCCCTCTAAATCATGTCATCTTGCCTAATGCGTTACTCTATTCTTATGAACTTAATACTCTAGATGCATGCTGGATAGCGGTCGATGTGTGGAGTAATAGTACTAAATGCAGGCAGTAGTCGGTCTACTTGTTACGGACGTGATGCCTATATACATGATCATACATAGATATTCTCATAACTATGTTCAATTCTATCAATTGCTCGACAGTAATTTGTTTACCCATCGCAACACTTATGCTATTTTGAGAGAAGCCACTAGTGAAACCTATGACCCCTGGGTGTATTTTTCATCATATTAATCTTCCAACACTTTGCTATTTCTATTTCTGTTTATTTTACTTTGCATCTTTATCATAAAAATACCAAAAATATTATCCTATCATCTCTATCAGATCTCACTCTCGTAAGTGACCGTGAAGGGATTGACAACCCCTTTATCGCGTTGCTTGCGAGATTCTTGTTTGTTTGTGTAGGTGCGTGGGACTCGCACGTGGACTCCTACTGGATTGATACCTTAGTTTTCAAAACTGAGGGAAATACTTACGCTACTTTACTGCATCACCCTTTCCTCTTCAAGGAAAAACCAACGCAGTACTCAAGAGGTAGCATGGTGCGATGTCTGTTTGGTATTAGACTCGGACAGTGGGTACTCCTTCATCACGGGGATGGAAGTAGTGACATGTGTTGCCATGACGGTTGTTTCAGGCTTACTGTTGTATTACCTTGTAATGGCTTTGTGAATAATTAATAAGATTGTTGCATGCATCACGCAGAGGCTGGGGTACATCCTCCTTTTCCAAAAAAATGTAAATGACTGATGTTTGCAATGATTATTTTGGAGAATTTCCAAGAATCTGGTGGGTCTGGTACCCTGTGCGGGCAGTGTTCCAGTGTGGAAAAGGGTCACACATCTGAAGTATGTAAGAAAGAATCTTGAGTGCAAAGCTGATGGTGTGTGACATCTTGAGTGCAAAAAAGACTTGAGCGCAAAGCTGATGCGGGGTGCCAACGTTTGGTTCCCCACCGTCGTCGTTTGCTCGGGCTGCAACCAAGGAGCACAGCCCGGGTAAAAATTCTGAACTCAATCAAATAACAGGATGGAAATTAACTGAAAAGGACCCGATGCCTGAGATTGCTTTGCCAGAAAATAAACTTGAACTCAATCTTGGGATACATACATACGTACGTACGCACGTACATACATACATACATCCATACATACACGCATCTAAGTTTTCCGCTGCCTGCTCCAACTTGGACCTGAAAAACTCGCAAAAAGAAAAACTTGGACCTGAAAATTGGAGGTGCCCTCGGGTTGGAGAGGAGAGGGCGGGGTGGCGGCCTCCATGGAGCACGCGTGTACTCATCAACGGCGTTGACACGCCTGGGGCGGCGAGCTTCTGCGCGCCGTGCGGTGTCAGGGGCCATGACACAATGGGGAGATCATAGTTTAGGGGCACCACCTAGGGGGATAGGGGTGGCCGGCGGATGAACTCTAGGTACGTTGGGTTGGGTTGTACGGACGCGGAGTTGGCGAGTCGGGCGCCGCCGGCGGAGGTGCCACCGTGCCGGCAGGAGAAGAATACCCATGATTGGAACTCTAAAGGAAGAAGAGAGAAAAGGTGGACTTTTTTTTACGAGTAACTAGGGACTTTATTAAGGAGTAATAATCAACGGGATACAAATAATGTCTGGCAGTGTCCCTAGCCAAATATGACGACCTACTGGAAGCGAAAATGCAGCTTTTGCCAGCGCATGTGCTTCAAAATTATTTTCTCTATGCTCAAACTTGAACTTGACGTAGTTGAACTCCCTCCTTCTGGCCGAAATTTCATGCAAAATTGGTGCATAGCGGGTCGCTGCACCTGTGTCAATCTTGCTCACCACTTCCAGGCAGTCAGAGCTAGCCAAATGCCCCAGCACGGCCCGGTCCATTGTAATCGTGCCAGGCACGGCCCGATTAGCCCGCGGATCCGCTACTTCACCCCTACACTCACTTAAGCTCATGTCAGCCCATTCTTTTCCTCCGCTCATGCGACCTAGGCAGGGCGGAGGCAGCGGCCGATCTACACGTTTCCTGCATGGGTCCCCTTCTCCCTTTGTTTGTTGCAACAATGATGGGAGGGAACGAGGATCCCAGTTCTTCGGCTTGATGGCAGTAGAGATAGGAATATAGGGTTTGGTCTTCGAATGACGGTGGCGAGATGAGGGCATCGTCGTTGGAGTGGAATAAGGTCTCCAAGTCTCTTGCTCGATCTGATGATCCCTCTTTTTATCATCAGGGAACGTGTGGAGGATGGTGTGGTTTCAGACCTAGCTTTTTCTTTAGGAGGTTTTTCTTAGTGGTGTTGTCCACGGAGCAGACAATGTGATTGTGTGTTTCAATACTACAACTCCAATTTCAACCGATGAAAGTCTCCCGATCTTTACCTCGATTAGCAGCTTGTGAGATTTGTGTTCTCCAAGTCCGCCTAGTTGGATCTAGGGCGTTCTAACTCTCCATCGTTTTCTTCTCTGTAGCGGGAATTTTGCTACATAGATCGCGGTGGACAGCGTCTTTAGGTCTACATCAATGACTTATATATGGGCCACTACTTGTACAAGCTCCAGAGTTCAATATATTTGCTACGGTCAGATAGAGGCCGAGAGGCGGCAACGAGCTTTCTCACAACGCGCCACAGCACCCCCCCCCCCCCCCCCCCACATATTTTCGACGTATGTAAGAGTGTTTTTGGAAGGGTTTGTATTACCTAATATATGACCTTTGGCTTTCTGAAAAAAAGACCCTCTTATCTAGTATTCTAGGGGAGTGTCAAAATTGTGGGTAATGGTTTTTATTTTTGGAAATATTTGGTGTTGAGGCTGGAATTACACCTCGTGAAATATGTTGTTGATTGATGTTTTCTTTTTGAATCTTGGATTCTTTCGGTTTGTGATAAAAAAATGAACCAACATGTGATTGGATGGTTAGGAGGGTAATGTTACCACCAATCCTTCAGGGATCAACACCTAGGTTTGATGCTTTGGTGTCTAGTAAAGATGAAATATTATTTCAATGGGGGACGATAGCGAGGTGGATAGGGTGTGCGTGCATGCGTTTATAGGGGTAAGTATATGTACGCGTTTTGTGAGAGTTTGTGGTTGTAATATGTTTGTCAAAAAAATGCTTCAAATAGTCATCTTTTGTTTGTGTTTGTTATTTCTTTGATGATCACAGCTTCACAAGGGTATGGCAGCTAAAAAAAGGTAATGCTAACTGGCAAACGTTCACTTGAAAGTAACTGCTAGCAAACGCACTCATAAACATTTGAGTGAAGTGCATCATAGGTCCTTGAACTAGTTCAGAGGTGTTACATAGGTCCTCGAGCTATGAAAATCGTTATCTAGGTCCTCAAAGTGCAACATGTGTGTTATCCTGGTCCTCAAACTATTTCAAGGGTATCACGTAGGTCCTTCAACTATTTTAGAGGTGTCACATATATACACACTTATTACACTTCAAGAATTTTGAAGGACCCTGGTTGACACTTTTCATAGTTTGAGGACCTACATGACACCATCAAAATAGTTCAAGGACCTAGGATACATTTCACTCTAAACATTTAACCGAGATCAAATGATGACAGTTTTCTTTTTAAATGACTTCTCTACCGTGAAGTTGTCATGCTAGTCCGAAGAAATTGCCGCCCCTACAACTAAATTGCCATAAAAATGTTTGCAATTTCCATCCTTCTGAGTGAACGTTCGCCAGCTTAGAGGGTAAAAAAAAATACGGGAAGTTTCTTTTTTGAGACAATTTTTTTTTGCGGGAAGTGGAGTTACACTGGACGGAGCAGGAGAAGAGCGGTCGAGAATGGGCCGCATTATGGGGTTTGGCCGTCACCACGGCGGTCGAATCGGGCGGTGCCTCTGTCCGCCGTCTTGCTCCCCTGCCGCCGGCACCAGTCTTGCCATATGCACCGCCGACCTGAGACCTAGTCGCCCCCGCCCCTCTCCGCCCGCCGCCTCTCCCCCCAGACATAGTACATGTTATTGCCGCTCTCTTTCTCTCACTCGCACAAACGAAGGTGGAAGATGGAGCACACAATTTTTCCGGCGCACAAACGCCTCCGCCGCACGAACGGCACCTCGGCCGCACGAACGACCCCACTTTACTAGGCACATACCCAGGCGCGGCAACACACCGGAGCTCTCTCACAGCCGACCGGGCGCATACCACGGTCCCGGCGGAGAATACCTCATTTCTGGCTCCTAGGCTCGGCTCATACCGGCGCACCGCAAACAGTACATCAGGGGGCCTTTTTATACCCGACTGCACACACACTTATAAGTCCCAAGAACCAAACATATAGGGATTTTTTAAAGACTTGTGACTTATAAGTTGGGACTAAAAAAAGTCTTAGGACTTATGAACCAAACAAGGCCTAACTCCATATCCTAGAATCTTTCCAGCAGGACATGCATGGCCAGTGGCTGCACAACTCTGCGACCAACTAACTTATCCATGCAAACAACCTACTAGCTAACAGAAACGTAGTTCACGGAGCCTCCCTGGCCCTCCGGTCTCCCGATGGTGAGCACACCTGCTCGTCCCCCCGACCTGGACGCCGTCTCGCCGGTCACCACCGTTGGGCATGGCTTATTCACGCCAACAGTACACACTGTCGCTGATAAAAAGGAGCCGCCTCACCACGCTCCCGGCGGCGTGATAGAGAGAAGCGAGCGAGCGAGAGCGCCAATTTCTTCGAGTTGGTGCTCTTCAGTTCTGGTAATGAATCCACTTTTTGCCTAATGAATCCGTCTACAGGTGCGTTTCTTGTTAATTTTGATTTCAACCAGTCTCGAATCAGTCTCCAGCGGTCTGAATTTTTACTTCCGTCTGCTCTCGGTTGCTAACATTGGGGAGGAGTTCAGTTACTGTTAGTGGCTGTCAGTTAGCTTATCTTCCCCTATGCGGGACTGAATATTATCAGATGGCTGCCGGGTTGATGAGAGCGGCATCCACAATCGGTTGCACAGTACCGTTCCGCATTCAAACGATGCCCACCTGCCCGTGCGTTTCTGTGCAGACTGACATTTTTTATGCGGTAGCTTTGGCTTCTCTGCTCAAATGTTACCACCAATTTGCATGGCAAGGGCTTTCAGTTGTGCGGTTCTCCATCTAAGCTTGGCATGAATTTCCTGTCATGGTAGCAATGAACAAGTCACATAGTATCATATATCATTTGGCTTGTGGTTCATGGGAGAGAACCCAATGCCTGAGATTGTTTCGACATCCTTGATTTCAGCAAACAAAATACACATTCAATTCTTCAGACGCCTTTGCTGTCTGACACTGGAGGTACAAGTTGGAGAAGGACAGCAGCGGTGTGAATGTGATGGGCCCAAACAAATTTTAGAGCTGGATATATAGTGCATTCTCCTTCTGTTTCCCGAACATGTATCTGAATGCCTGTCATATTTTCGCCGAGAGGAAAAACTTGAACCATTATATTTGTATTAAAATAAGCGTCGAGAAAACACAGCAATGTACTAACGGTGGCAACGGCAAGACAGCATGAGTGCCAAAACATTGCTAATACAATCCACTACATCTCTTCTAGGGTAACAAAATTCAGTCTACATATATCAGCAAGCATAATTCCAACCGAGAACTGATACAATCATGATGCCTGAAATCATGACTTATTACAGTACCAACCTAACTAGCCTGTAATACAGGTTCTAGCAATAGTTCACAAAAGAGGGAAATAAATTATCCATTATTAATAAGCTCAATAGCCTCATCTAGCGTGGTAGGCTAGCAGATGACAAGAACTCTGCCTCCAAGCTATAGTGTCGTTGGCTACCTCCAGGCTGTGCATACAATTGCCGAGCAGATCTACTTCTTTGAGTTAACGACCTTGGTTGCATCTGTTCTCCATTCCTCGGATCTGCCTGAGATGATTCCATCTGTTTTGCGCGTAGAGTCTGCAGTTCCGTCTCCACCTGTTTCATGGTGGGTCTTTCCTCGCCATGCAGTCTTAAGCACCTCTCTGCAAGAGAGGCGACACCGTTGATCTCTTCCTCAGTTGCCTCCTCCAGGACCTGGGAACAAACAGTACCAGTGATTCTCCCCTCACTGTACTCCTGGAGAAAATAGCTTGACAAGCCCATGATGGTGCCTGATTCACTTGTAAAAACAGGCTTCTTTCTGAGAAGCAACTCCACCAGTACCACACCAAAACTGTACACGTCGCTCTTCCCATTCAGCTGCCTGGTATGGAAATACTCTGGGTCTAAGTACCCAAATGTACCCTGCACATTCGTGACAATGTGCGTTTGATCGATCGGAACCAATCTGGATGCACCAAAATCTGACACTTTAGCTGTGTAATTCCCATCCAAGAGTATCTTGGAGGACTTCACGTCACGATGGAAGATTGATATTGAAGCTGAAGAATGGAGATAAGATAGAGCTCCTGCTGTTTCCAGGGCAATCCTTAAGTAATCACCCCAAGACAAAGAAAAATCGTTACTTGTATCTGCATGAAGAGCTTCAGATAGTGAACCACTAGATACATAATCATACACTAGCAGTGGAACCTCAGTTTCGAGACAACATCCAAAGAGCTTCACAATATTTCTGTGATTTATCTGGGTGAGGACTGCAACCTCATTGATAAATTGACTGATCTCGGACTGCTCAATGACCTTAGACTTTTTTACTGCAACAACACGTTGATCAGACAATATGCCTTTGTAAACCATGCCATGCCCCCCACGTCCGATGATACGTGCAGGGTCAAAGTTGTTTGTTGCCTTCTCTAGCTCTTCTAACGAGAAAATCTTTGTATTATCATTTGCACTTTCATCAGATGATATCAATGTTTCTAGGAGAAGACCTTGGTTCTTTCGGAAATAGTTCTTCCGTAGTTGCTTTTGAACGCTTATTTTCCATCTACGAGTGAGAAGCACTACACTGAAGCTCAGAAGTAGGACACCCAAACCACATGATAACCCAATTATTATACCTGCAGGAATTAAGCTCTTTTATGTTTCCGTTCTATCTTGTCTATCAAAAATGTAACAATACTAGTCTTACCTAAGAGCAGAGGTTGTTGCCTCTTAGTACACTGCATTTTTAATGAATCATACTTAGTCTTGGGAGGACATTCAGTACAACTAAAGCTTCCTCTGTTATTATGGCATGTCCCGTTACAATTGCTCGGTTGAAGGCATTCATTAATATCTGAAATTAAGAAAATCTTGATATGATGTGTTGACAAAATCTATGACACAGAAATCAGAAGATTGTACTTCATTCAGCTAACATGAAACAATATCAATTAAGTGAAGCCCAAATGAATGATAAAACAAACTAGAAGTAGCAAAAGTAGTCACCGTCTTTATAGTAGCTGGCAACTTCTATACATGTTTTTATATATCATACATTTTTTTCCAGCGGCATAGGCAGTTAAGATAGATGGTATAGTACAAAGCTTTGAACATTTCAAGTGTAAAGGGAGGGGGGGGGGGTACCTTGACAACCGGTTTTGATGTATGGATTTCCTTGGAAGCCATCTGAGCATTTGCAACGGTAACCAGCATAGACTCCTTCAGCACTTACTCCCATACACTTGCTGTTCGTACTCACACAAGCATATCCAGATTTATCCTGTTGGGCCTCTGCGCAACTTAGATTAGCAGCAACCCAGTTCATAGAGAAAAATAACCCATATGTAGAAAAAAGACTGTTAGGCTGTAATATAAACAGGGAGTTCGCAGAATTTTGGTCAGGAATGGTGACATTAATGGTCCCTTCGTCGACACTTATGTCAATGACCTGTTTCTCCCACAAGTCCAACATGACCAGGGCAGCTGATGATGTCGTACTTATGCAGTTGAGGTGAAACTCTTCCCTGGCAAAGCAACCCTCTTCGAAGCCGAACGGGAATTGCACACTAATGTTACCACAGGAACGTGTACAATTAGCCCTGCTCGGAATTGGATTATATCCTAGTTTGATCAGTAAAGGTTAGCATGTATCAATACCGGAAATACATAACAACACCTGTATGTTTGGTGTTGATTAGGAATAGAGGAGTCACCTATATCATTGAAGCAACCATCTTGAATGTAGGGATTGCCTGCATAGTTAGTCCTGCACGTGCAGCTGTAGCCATTGCTTCCATCAATGCACGCGGCATCTTCAACGAGACAATAACTGGGTGTACGGTCGTTGCACTCGGCATACTCGCTCATACAGGCATAGCTTGTCCTGTTTTGCTTGGCAGCATCGCAGTTGGATGGCTCAACTATCTGCCACATTAGCATAAAGCCACCCGGCCCATCACTAGTTATGTTGATTCTATCCCACAGTTGAGAGGTTTGGTTGGAGTGTGCGCCAATGATGCTTTTGCTGTGGTTGAAGACAAATTTGAACTGAAAACTGCCTTTAAGGTTCAGATGAATACGACAGCATCCGGATGTATTTTTACAGTAGTGCATAGCCACCATCTCTGGGGTTCTTGGATCCAGACACACAGTGCTGCATTTTAACGTGGTAGCATCGTCTCCAACAAAGTATACCTCCAGGTCACAGCTTGTAATGTTTAGAACAATAGACTCAAGGGAGAAGGACCTCCCAGGTGAGTTCAAAGAAAAGTTGTAGACACTCTCACCAGGATGCATGGGGATGGTATGCGAGAAGGAGGCCCAGATTGAATTAAATGAATCAGTATTGCTAAATTCGATCACCTCGGTGATGCCGTCGCACAAGAAGAGCCTCGGTCGATGAGCAGTGTGGTTGCAAATGAGGTTGAAGTCAGGCCCACGGGAGCACCTGGATCCGATGCCGAAAGGATAGGCAAAGCTCACGTTGCCACAGCTCGTTGGGCAACCATCGAGTGATGGTTGCGCCGAGTTTCCTTCAGGGCTCTGCTGGCTTGTTACAACTCCAGATGCTAGAGCAGTTGGTTGTCCTAGTGACTCAAGTACCAATAGATAGAACATCATCGGGAAGATGCCCATGATCGATCTACAGTTCTATACTACACCTTGCACTAGAGAAATTCAGGTCAGGCCGCAGTGGCTTCTCTTCTAGGTACCACTTTCATGACTGCCTCCCTAATGCATATATATCAATGGTTACAGCTGGCGTGGATGTGGTGTGCTTTATTGGCATGTGAAAGGAGATGCTTCGTACATTGCCATGTGGATGTGGCAGTGGGGGTATATCTTGCTGTATGTGACCTTGTATGTACTGTCAGCCCGTGACCTTGTATGTCGTGCCGCAGGAAGACTCTATTTAAGGGGCTAATCTACGCCTGTTCCTGATAAACCACGCTAAAAATTTCCCTTGTCGATTTTCTGGGTTTCCAAATGTTGCTCTAGGCAAAAAAGGCATTACTAACATAGAAAGGAAAAATATGAGCATGCTACAACATGAAAAAGGGAACCACACAAGAAACTCACCAACAATAGGTAGGCCATCGGTAGAGCGTGGAACCGTTCCATGAAAACTGTTGTGAGTGCCATCTTGCTCGTCTACAACTGAGCTAGGTGACAGTAACTGAAACCATCACCAACATTAAGAAGTAACACACATTTTTCCGAGGGGTAACAAAAAATTTATTTAGATAAGCTAAAAGAGCTAAGCAACAGTAACTAAAGTCCATTCCAATTAGATGTCGCTTGCTCAAGATGTAACCAAGAGCACACACAGGGTAAACATTGTGATTGCTGGAGATAAGCCACAGACAAAGAATCAGGTACATGAAGTGCAATGATTATTCTGAATATATTCCAAGAATCTGGTGCGTCTGGTGCTTTGTGCGGGCAGTGTTCCAGTGTGGAAAAGGGCTACACAGCTGAAGTATGTAAGAATCTTGAGTGTAAAGAAGACTTGAGCGCAAAGCTGATGTGGCATGTCGCATCCCCGTGCACCGTGTAGGAGCCGGGGGTTTCCCACCGTCGTCATTTGCTTAAGCTACAACCAAGGAGCACAGCCATGGTAAATGTTCTGACAGTTAGTGATGTGCCCATTAAACTACTGGAGAGCACAGAGTAAAAAGTGTGACTGCTGGAAATAAACTGCTACAGGCACAGAATCATGAACTCCCTCTGTCAACAAAATAAGACGTTTTACATCACAACCAAGGGAATCACGACATAAAAACCTCTAACCACTGAAATGAATTGATAGATTCGGAAGCAAAGCAAACCAGTTACTTCAATTTACAGATAAACTACCTGAGCTAGTAACTTGGTAACAATAACTGAACTCCATCCCCAATTTTAGCTGGTGTTTGCTTAAGCTGCAACCATGAGCAGAGAGTAAAAATTATTTTTTAGAAAAGGAGGAGGACACCCGTACAAAGTCATACAACAGTAAGACTAAAGCCACCATCTAAGTAACAATTGTCGCTACACCTATCCAATTGATGAAGGGGCGCTGATAGCCTGGGCCTAATATCAAACAGGCATCGCAGCCAGACCTAACATCTAAGACCTGAGGTCCCAACCAGGACGCCTGCCGGGTATGGGCACCCACCAGTCCAGCGTGCTCCTCAACCAGGACGCCTGCAGGGTATGAGGCCGCCGCAGCCACTTGCCACCAATCCATCTTCAGAGTTGTACTGTTGCATCGACCTTGCCCGGTCTAGCTGCCGCCGACGCCACCACGACGCCAACCAGCGTCGACCTCCTGCGCGAGTCCATCATCGCACATCAGACTCCTAATCTCCAGGAATCGAGATCTGTCGCCATCCATGTGTGTCATGAAGCACCGCTCCACCAAAGACGTCGTCCACTGGTCCCTCGAGCCCGCGTACACCTCCAAGAAAGACGCCCCCAAGGGGGAAACGACACAATCTGTAACGACCCGAACCTGATAAGATTCGATGTCTCTGTGCTCATAGTGCTAGTCCCTGGATCAACTCGCTAGCACACACAGGACATATGAATATCAAATAACAAGTGCATCATTTAACATAATGTATGATCCAGAAGTTATAAAGTATTACAAACTGAATAACGCATGGCTAACTTTATTCAATAATAACAGCGGAAAGGTAGCATAATAAACGATGAGTCCATCGATGCCCACTGGAGAACATGTTGAGTGAAGACTTGCGACCCTACTGTATCTCACTGATCATCTGAAAATCCTGCAACATGGTAAGTTGCAGCGACAAAGGGTCAATACATTGAATGTATTGGCAAATCACACAATATGATATAGCAAACCTACATCCATAAAGCAATGTATGACAAATAAAACACACAAGTTAGTCTGGAAAAGAATGTCTTCACCTACCTCCACTACTTGAACTCACAAACGTCTCTAATTTACTCGCCCAAGGTAACCCAAAGATTCTAAATAAACATGACAAGAACTTCAGAAGTATCTCTCAAGTGCGCTCTGTCAATGGCGCATTCTCTAGGAACAATAGAGCGCTCTGCCAAGGACGCATTCACCTGATTTAAGTTCCGAAAACTATACCTCGCCTCAAGTGCGCTCTGTCAATGACGCATTCTCTAGGGACAATAGAGCGCTCTGCCAGTGACGCATTCACCTGGTTAATAATCCCGAACCTACGGCTATAAATACTCACCACTTTCATGGATCACTCGACACATGCCCACGTCTACCATAGCAAGTTGATCACACCATCACATACCACAATCGACAACAAAACATGGTAACACGGAATACACATATCAAGCCTAACATATAGCATAGCATAAAACCACACACGCATAGCAGAATATAGGATGAGCAAAATCAAAAGTGCAAACTTGCCTTGAACGGTGTTGAAGTACTCTAACGCTTAATTCTGGTCCGCTTCACACTCTGGACAATCTATACCATAACGAAGGCACCGATAAATAAACCATACTCACATAGCCCCACAATAAAGTCAATAGCAAGGAATTCAAATAAAACTTAATTAACAGAACATATCAGTAGTTATAAATCGTCTACATGCTAGTAGGATCACAATGCAAAAAGAATCAACTAATTTGGATCAACGGTTTGAAAGATATGGCCTTCGGAAGGTTGAATTCAAATTAAAAAAAATCAAATTTGAACAGTGCAAAAGTTTGAAACTTTGGTTCTAATAGATACTCCCAGTCAATATGAGTATACAGGAAAAAGAATCATCTAAATTTGAGTTATATGCTAAAGGTTATACTTAAATGAAATTTTGGTATGAAATCTGCCCAAAATAAATTGTGTCAAAATAGATTTCTTCGAGAACTGCTGCGGCTGTGGATGTGCCACGTGGCAAGGTGTGAGTGGTCGTAGGTTGTTTGCTGTAAGGGCTAAACGGCGAACGGTCGCTATTTAGAGGAAAACGGTTCGGAAATAAATAAATGAACACGATCTAATCTGGACCGTCGAAGGGAGATCGGACGGTGCGTGTTGACTCACCGGAGAACAGAGCAAGGTGGCCACCGGACTTGGAGAAGAACGCGTCGGGCGGCTCGGTAGTGATGTGAGCGACGGCTACAGGGGCCGTCCGGCTGCGTAGAGATCACCGACGGGTGCAGAACGCCACAGAGATAAATTAGGTGACATCGGAGACGATTGGGGCTTGCTCCTGTGGTGACAGTGACCGGCTGGAGCGGAGCTGCCTCCATGAAGCTTCGGGCGGAGGTCCTAGGGCTCGATGTGGTGTCTCCCTGCGCAGAATAAGAGATGAAGGAGACCAAAGCGAATCTAACCATAGGGGAAGGAGGTGTTGGGAACCTACATACGCGACGGAATCGACCAGCGGGAAGCTTCTGGACGGAGGTACTCCAGCGAGGTCCAGCGGCGAGTTCTAGGGCACGGGAGATCTCCGTTTGGCGAAAAATCGTACGAGGAGGACACAGGGAGTATTTATACGTAGGTGGGTCTACGCGAGGAGCAAAGATTGAGCCAAATCGGAGTGGATTTGGTTCGGGGATTTAGGACGTCTCGTGCGTTTCCAGGAGTTCGTACAGAGGAAGGAGACAACGCCTGGGACCCTCTCGTCAGCGGCACTAGGAGAAGAAAGAAAAAAAACAAAAGAAGAAAGAAAAAAAACAAAAGAAGTTTTGTGGGGTGCTGCGACTGGGCTTCGGCCTGCTGCTGTTGCGCGCGGGGCGAAGGAAAGGAAATGGGCTGCGCGCAGCTGGCACTACGCGGCCCAATGAACAGTGATCTCTGGCTGAGCAATTATACTGAACAGGAGGTCTATTTGGCTAAAACAAAATAACAGATGACTTCCTAAAAAAATAGTAATACACACAGAAAAAATATTATTGATAATACAGAATACAGTGAACAGTTTTCATCCCAAAATATATATAAAAACTAATTTATGCAATAGGAGCAAATAAGAGTATCAAACGATCTCAAAATAATTCTAAATAATGTTCTAAACCTTTTTCAACTATACTTAACAGGGAAGAAGTCATGTTTTTCTTCTCTCAATATTTTCCCTTGAGTTGAAAAGGGTTTGAACATTTGCAAAATAAAATATGAGTCAAAATGAGTATTCGGGAAAGTCCTTTTATTCCCACTCGTTAGAATATCACATAGACTCCGAAAAATTCAAATATGCATATAAATTAGGATGCAACAGAATAATCCTATTAATAATCCAAGCGCCCCCTCGGTGATGCTTGAAGCATATCTGGCATTCAGGGTAATCCCTAGACGTTTGACGTTGCTGTTGATTTTGTTGTGGACGACCTCGAGAACTTCTGCCACTGTTGCCAGAAGAGGAAGGAGGGCGTCTCCCTCGTCCACGCCCTCTGGTGCCACGGGCACGCACTAGTAGAAAAGGGGGCAAAGGTTCAGGCCGGGTAAGCCCATTAGTCCTGGTTCAGTTTAGAACCGGGACCAATGGGTGCATTGGACCCGGTTCATGAGCCCAAGGGGCCGGCCGGGCCACGTGGGCCATTGGTCCCGATTCGTCTGGACCTTTTGGTCCCGGTTTATGGGACGAACCGGGACCAATGGTCCTGGCTCTTGGCCCACCACCATTGGCCCCGGTTGGAGGCATGAACCGGGACCAAAGGGCCCCCTTTAGTCCCGGTTCATGCCACCAACCGGGTTCAATGGTGGTGCCTATATATACCCCCTCGCGCAAGAGCAGAGCACACTGCTCTATTTTTTCTGGCCGAGGGGAGAGGGCTTGGTGGTGCTCTAGCTCACCTCCTATGCACACAAGGTGTTTGATGGAATGCCCGAGCCACACTACTTAAGCTTTCGCCTCTCCAAGCTCGACCTCCAAGCTCCATTTTCCTCAATATTTGTCTAGGTTTAGCGGTCCGTCACGCCCGCCCCCGTCTTCACCGCAGTCGATCACCCGCGCCGATCTCATCACCGGCACCACCGTGGTGAGCCTCTTGTTCTTATGTTCTTTCTGAAAGGAAAAATATTCTTACTTGTATGTTTAGATAGATACTTGTATCATTTTCTTACTTTTATTATTGCATCTTATATAGTGCGATGGTTTTGGTATCCGCCCCCGTCGGCCCTTGTCCTGTCTATGATTCGGATGTGGTATATATTATCTTTATAACTATTGGTTCATTTATTGTTTATGAAAATTATGCCGACCAACGTGACATAGATTTTATTTATCTACGAGGTATGTGAACCGGAAATTCCAACCGACCCTATTGTTGAGAGGTTAAATTTAGTTGAAGAAGAAAACAATTTCTTGAAGGAAAAAATAAATAAAAAAATTTGAGGAGGAGAAGATGATATTGGAGTTGCATGCATGTTGCGGATGTCGTCGATGATCACAAGATCAAGATGGATGCAATGCGCTTGAAGATTAGAAAGATTAGAAAATATGCCGTTCATACCGACGCTTGGTATCATTATGTCGTTGGATCAATTGTTACCTTGTTTGCGATTATGATCGTGTTTGTTTTCGCATTGAAATGTTTTACATAGTTTCAATGTATGGTTTAATTAATTAGATGCTCTAGAGAGCTATATGTTGTTAGATGAGAATTATGTATGTACTTTGGTTTTAATGTGATGATGAACTTATATTAATTTGGTCACTTAATTATCTATTCATGATGTTCTGTAATGGTTTTTGACACACTTAATTATATATAACGCACGCAGATGAACCGGCAACGGATGTACGGTGACAGACACACCTCCGAGTACATTAAGGGCGTGCATGAATTTCTCGAAGCGGCTGAGGCAAACAAGCTGAATGGTTTTATGTGTTGTCCATGCCCTAATTGTGGGAATACGAAGTCTTACTCTGACCGGAAAATCCTTCACACCCACCTGCTTTACAAGGGTTTCATGCCACACTATAATGTTTGGACAAGGCACGGAGAAATAGGGGTTATGATGGAAGACGGCGAAGAAGAAGAGTACGATGACAACTATGTGCCCCCTGAATACGGTGATGCTGCAACCGGGGGAGCTGGTGAAGATCAAGAGGAACCAGACGATGTGCCCAATCATGCTGCAACGGGTGAAGCTGCTGAAGATCAAGAGGAACCAGACGATGTGTCCGATGATGATGATCTCCGCTGGGTCATTGTCGATGCAAGGACGCAATGCGAAAGTCAAAAGGAAAAGCTGAAGTTCGATCGCATGTTAGAGGATCACAAAAAAGGGTTGTACCCCAATTGCGAAGATGGCAACACAAAGCTCGGTACCGTACTGGAATTGCTGCAGTGGACGGTAGAGAATGCTGTGCCTGACAAAGGATTTGAGAAGATACTTAAAATATTGAAGAAGACAGGGATAACGAATTGCCCGACAGTACATACGCATCAAAGAAGCTCGTATGTCCTCTAGGATTGGAGGTGCACAAGATACATGCATGCCCTAATGACTGCATCCTCTACCGCGGTGCATACAAGGATTTGAATGCATGCTCGGTATGCGGTGCATTGTGGTATAAGATCAGACGAGATGACCTTGGTGATGTTGACGGCGAGTGAGGGAGTCCTGGATTAGGGGGTGTCCGGATAGACGGACTATACCTTCAGCCGGACTCCAGGACTATAAAGATACAAGATTGAAGACTTCGTCCCGTGTACGGAAGGGACTTTCCTTGGCGTGGAAGGCAAGCTTGGCGATGCGCATATTTAGATCTCCTACCGTTGTAACCGGCTTTGTGTAACCCTAACCCTCTTCGGTGTCTATATAAACCGAAGGGTTTTAGTCTGTAGGACACAATCTCAATATACAACAATCATACCATAGGCTAGCTTCTAGGGTTTAGCCTCCTTGATCTCGTGGCAGATCTACTCTTGTACTACCCATATCATCAATATTAATCAAGCAGGATGTAGGGTTTTACCTCCATCAAGAGGGCCCAAACCTGGGTAAAACATTGTGTCCCTCGTCTCCTGTTACCATCCGCCTAGACGCACAGTTCGGGACCCCCTACCCGAGATCCGCCGGTTTTGACACCGACATTAGTGCTTTCATTGAGAGTTCCTCTGTGTCGTCGCCTTTAGGCCCGATGGCTCCTTCGATCATCAACCATGATGAAGTCCAGGGTGAGACTTTTCTCCCCGGACAGATCTTCGTCTTCGGCGGCTTCGCACTGCGGGCCAATTTGCTTGGCCACCTGGAGCAGATCGAAAGCTACGCCCTTGGCCATCAGGTCAGATTTGGAAGCTTAAACTACACGGCTGACATCCGCGGAGACTTGATCTTCGACGGATTCGAGCCACAGCCAAGCGCGCTGCACTGTCTCGAGGGGCATGATCTAGCTCTGCCGCTGAACAGTGTCCTGGAGGCCGCACACGCATCGGTTCCGACCCTTAATTCGGAGCTGGTTGCATCGATCGAGGATGAGCGGTTGGACGCCGCCTCGGGGGCTGTGATCCCAAAGGTGATCGAGCCGAACACCAGCCCCGCACTCCGCATGGCCTCTGACTCCGAGGAGCCGGATTCCTCTTCGGACTCCGAGCCCTCCGCACGCCCGCCTATCGAATCCGATTGGGCGCCGATCATGGAGTTCACTGCCGCAAACATCTTTCAGCACTCGCCCTTCGGCGACATCCTGAAGTCACTAAAGTCTCTCTCTTTATCAGGAGAGCCCTGGCCGGCCTACGGTCAGCAAGGATGGGATAAGGATGATGAATAAATTCAAAACCCACCCACCACCCATTTGGTAGCCACCGTCGATAATTTAAACGACGTGCTCAACTTCGACTCCGAAGACATCGACGACATGGACGACGATGTAGGAGACACAGATGAACCAACGCCTATAGGGCATTGGTCAGCCACCTCACCTCATGATGTGTACATGGTGGATACCCCTAAAGGAAGCGACAACGAGGAACACGGGGACGGAATGAGGGATCGATCTCTCGAAAAACAATCAAAGCGTCGGCGTAAATGCCGGCCCAAGCCCCGCCTCGATAAAGACCCAGCCATAGAGCAGGATGAGCCGGCAGACGACGAGCATGCCTTAGAACAACCGTCTGAACAGGGAAACCCGGATAAATAAACCAAACAACCCTCCCCCGGCGAAAATGGCATTCCGGACGACCTTACGCCGGATAAGCCCATGAAGCAGAAGAACCTCCACAAGAGGCTCGTTGCAACCGCACGCAGCCTGAAAAAGCAGAAGCGGAAGCTAAAAACTGCGGAAGATGCACTCAGGATCAGATGGAGTAAAGTACTCAATACCGCAGACAAATACGGCGGCAGTCGCCACATTAAAAGCTATCCGAAACGCAAGCTACTGCCCGAATTCGGCGAAGAGGCCTTAGAACCCTCGCATTCAAAAAATAAGAAAGCCACCCGGTCGGATAGACGACCCCATGGCCAGCACAAAGCGGCAAGCGGCGCCGCACTCAAGCCGGCATGCGACCCACTTAAGGATTCGCACCAAAAGGATGGCCCATCCAGGTCCATTTATGGGCCAAGAAAGCAAGCTCTCGTAAGCAATGCAACAAAGCCAATATCCGAATCCGGCACACCCAAATACAGGGGCGCCGCACACCCCCTATGTTTCACCGATGAGGTCCTGGATTATGAATTTCTAGCGGGATTCAAACCTGTAAACATAGAGGCATACGACGGAACAACAGACCCTGGAGTCTGGATCGACGATTATATCCTCCACATACATATGGCTAGAGGAGATGACCTCCACGCCATCAAATACTTACCCCTCAAGCTTAAAGGGCCAGCCCGGCATTGGCTTAAAAGCCTTCCTAAAAACACAATTGGAAGTTGGGAAGAGCTCGAGGACGCTTTCCGAGCAAATTTTCAAGGGACCTATGTCCGCCCTCCGGATGCAGACGATCTCAGTCACATAACCCAACGGCCCGGAGAGTCAGCTCGGCAGTTCTGGAATAGATTTCTCACTAAGAAGAATCAAATAGTCGACTGTCCGGATGCCGAAGCCCTAACAGCTTTTAGGCACAACGTTCGAGACGAATGGCTCTCCAGACACCTCGGCCAAGAAAATCCAAGAACAATGGCCGCATTGACAAGCCTCATGACCAGCTTTTGCGCAGGAAAGGACAGCTGGTTGGCAAGATGTAGCACCAGTGACCCAAGTACATCCGAAACTAGGGATGGAAATGGAAAACCGCGACACAACAAGGATCGTCGCCGGACCAAGGAAAACAATCCGAAGAGCACGGCCGTCAACGCCGGATTCAAAAGCTCACGGCAGAATTAGAAAAGGCCGCCCCTCCAGGATAACAGGGACGACCTATCCAACGTAAACAAAATCCTGGACAGGATATGTCAAATACACAGTACTCCTGGGAAGCCTGCTAACCATACCCACAGAGATTGTTGGGTCTTCAAACAATCCGGCAGACTCAACGCCGAACACAAGGGGCTTGACACACCAAGCGAAGACGATGACGAACCCCAAAAGCAGAGCACCAGGAAACAAAAGAATTTTCCACAAGAAGTAAAAACAGTAAACTTACTTCACATAACAAAACGTGCGGCGCCCATAAAGGTACGCGCCACACGGCCTATCCCAAAGGAGTCGCGCCACTGGTTGTCAAAACCAATCATCTTCGATCATCTGGACTATTCTAGAAGTATCAGGAACGCAGGCTGGACTGCCTTGGTACTCGCTCCAATAATTGGCGGACTCCAATTTACAAATGTCCTGATGGACGGCGGCAGCAGTCTAAACCTGATATATCAGGATACAATCCGCCACATGGGGATAGACCCAACAAGAATTCGCCACAGCAAAACCTCCTTTCAAGGGGTAGCGCAAGGTCCGGACACCCATTGCATGGGTTTTCTCCGGCTCGAAGTTATATTCGGCTCCACCGATAACTTCCGCCGCGAAAAGCTGACTTTCAAAATCGTCCCATTCTCAAGTCGCTATCAAGCACTGCTGGGACGCGAGGCTTTCGCTCGCTTTAACGCAATACCGCATTATGCATCTCTTACGCTTAAGATGCCCGGTCCGCGAGGCATCATCTCTTTGCAGGGGAAGCGTTGAATGCGCCTCCCTCGAGCGGAGGATTGTGCGGCCTCTTTAACAGCCCCACAATAAAATGGCTTCACCAGCCAAAACATCTGAACAGGTCATTAAGACCACGGACACGGATAGACGAGTCCGGCACAAAAGTATCATTAATAAAAACTTAGTGGCCATATACCACTGCCCTGGGGCTCCACACATATAAAATAAGAGACAATAAAGCTCAATTTTACATATTTTACTTTATACTTTGTTTATTTAATATAACTTTTGTTCGGCACGACCTTTTTTCAACCTAGTTCCTCTCTTTTACAGATGAACATCGTGTTGCGCCCGTCCAGGATACGGCACAACGGAGACACAGGCGCAGACGTGCAGCAGGGACCCGTTTCAAGGATTCTTTTCAGATTAAGACCTTGCGTAAACCTTTTTTACTGTCTCTTGTTGATATACATCCTCTGGTTTTCTCTGGTATAACCAAGGAGGAGGCTGGCGTCTTGCCATGTGGCCACGTCAGAATTTTTGCGCGTACCTAGACACTAGGGGCTTTTAACAAAGGGCGTTGTCTTGCTCGCACTCATAAAGACCGAATACCTTAGGGAGTGTTCGGCGTCGCGCGTTTTGGCCTTATATGCATCAGCTCAGAATCATGTCTTTGGTCAAATGTTGGGTTGCCCGGCTCCTGTGTTCGGCTGCCTTACGTTCCGCTCTATCGGCTAAGGTAGCACCAGGAGAACTACTGCGATTGTGCCCCGGTTCGGCCGGGCGAGCACCTTAGTAGAGAAAGCCAAAAACTGACTGTCATGATATAGCGCGAGACTGGTCAGCCACTCGATGAACTACCGGAATCTATAGGATTCCTCCGCTTTAACGAAGGGCCGTTTCCCGGCCAGGCACATACGCGCCCCGAATTCGGGCGAGCGCAGTCGCCACCAGGGGCTATCTAAGTAGCCTCACAATCAAGCTCCTATGGCTAAGTGAAAGTGATAAAGCATTATAGTCCGATTGCCTAGTTCGCTGCGCTATCACCTCCTTTGTAGGACCAAGACGTTGGATTAAGTGTGAAAACACGCCTTCTGCGAACACCCCGACATTATGTGCATGGGGGCTGAAGCCGACGACTGCCATCTTTCAGATTTTATATAAACAGCCGCACAGGAGGTGTTAAAATACTTGCAGACACAAGTATAAAAAGTTCCTATAATTTATCAAAATATCTTTTTACAATCACGTACGCTATTCGAAGATAGCATCCTTCGAGCATTGCGTCTCGATTACATGAGCGCCTTGCAGGACTTCCTGAAAATAGTGCTCGGCAGGTACTCGGCTTCTATCCGAATCTTGGGATGCAACAGCGGTGGTCTCCATTTCCGCCCAGTATGTCTTGACACGGGCAAGAGCTATCCGCGCACCCTCTATGCATGCTGACCTCTTAATTGCATTAATACGCGGCATCGCACCAAGGAACTGCTGCACCAAGCTGAAATAACTCTTCGGCTCCGATCTCCCCGGCCACAGGTGACTCATGACACACTTCATGGTGAGTTCGGACAGCCTATTCAGTTCGGCCCATTCGGCCAGACGATCGGCCACTGACAGTGGACGCTCTGAATTGTGGAACTGCGACCAGAAAAGCTTTTCCACTTCGCGATCTTCTTGATCTCGAAAGTGTTCGATCGCATCAGCGGCACTCGCCGCCAAATCCAGATAGGTGTCCGTCGTACTCCACAGTCGGTCCAACGGAGCATGTTTAGGATCACAAAACTTCCTCCGCAGCATATAAGGCTTTCCAGCCGTGATTTCTCTGGCCTGACGCAGCTCCTTCTTTGCAGCTCTCATCGCAGAGCGAGCATCCTTGGCATCGGCAACGGCCTTCTTCAAGTCCGTCTGCTCCGCCCGGTCTTCCCTTTCAAGAAGCTTGCAACGGTCAGCAGCGCTTTTTAGCTTCACGGCCATCTCGGCCATCTCTTTCTTGCTTCGGCAATGAGCAGTCTGTTCGGCTCTCAGCTCTTCGAGGGCCAAACACAGATAGGAAGTCTAAAATACGGTCGGGCTAAGGGCCCTTAACCTCAGCAAATTAAATTGATGGAACGGGAACATATGAGCTCGGGCACACAAAATTACCGCATGAAAAATGCCAACCTGCACAGGAGCTCACTAGCAGGGGGCGTCAGGAGAATGCATAACCGTATCATGCAATCGGTTGTGGATGCCATGCTACTCATCAACAGCGACAAACGACTTGCGATCTTCAGTCCCATCCAGTGGAAGATAAGTTAACTGATTGCCAACAGCAACTGAATCCATCCTCAGAAGGCTAACTATTAGCTCAAGATAAAGAAGGGGAATCAAAGTCAAAACCCTCACCGCTGGAGATAAAGTAGAGAAATGCAGAGAATCGACTAAAATGATAACACGAAGTGAGCACTTGTACATTTTCCGGGGACAAGTGGGTTCATCTCAAGAACTGGAGAGAACCGGCCAGTGCCTGAGATTGTTTCAGCATCCTCGATTTCAGCATACAAAATACACATTCAATTATTCAGAGGCCTTTGCTGTCTGACATTTAAGGATGGCAGCAGTGTGATGGGCCCCAACAAATGTTAGAGTTGGATATAGTGCATTCTCCTTCTGTTTACCCAACATGCATCTGAATGCCTTTTGTATTTGCGCCAAGAGAAAAAACATGAAACATATATCTTGTATTAAAAGAAGCACCAAGAAAATGCAGCAATGTACCAACGGTGGCAATGGCAAAATAAAAAGAGCGCTCAAAATCATTGCTAGTGTAATTCACTAAATCTCTTATAAACATTGATCTCATCAACACAATGCATATGCTAGAAATTCACTCCCTATCTCTGGGTAATTAAAACCAGTGTACACATATAAGCAAGCATAATTCCAACCGAGAATCTGATACAATCATGATGCCTGAAATACAGGTTCACAAAAGAGGGAAAGAAATTATCCATTATTAATAAGCTCAATAGCCTCATCTACCGTGGCAGGCTAGAAGATGACAAGAACTCTGCCTCCAAGCTATAGCGTCGTTGGCTATCTCCTGGCTGTGCGGATAATTGCCGAGCATATCTACTCCTTTGAGTTAACGACCTTGGTTGCATCTGTTCTCCACTTCTCGGATCTGGCTGAGATGAGTTCATCCGTTTTGTCCGTAGAGTCTGCAGTTCTGTCTCAACCTGTTTCATGGTTGGTCTTTCTTCACCGTGTAGCCTCAAGCACCGCTCTGCAAGAGAGGCAACACCATTGATCTCTTCCTCGGTTGCCTCCTCAAGCACCTGAGAATTAGCAATATCTGTGATTCTTCCCTCATTGAACTCCTGAAGGAAATAGTTTGACAAACTTTAGACTGTGCCTGATTCACATGTAAATACAGGCTTCATTCTGAGAAGCAACTCCACTAGTACCACACCAAAACTGTACACGTCGCTCTTCCCGTTCAGCTGCCTGGTATGGAAATACTCTGGATCTAAGTACCCAAATGTACCTTGCACATTCGTGACAATATGTGTTTGATCGATTGGAACCAATCTGGAAGCGCCAAAATCAGAAACTTTAGCTGTGTAGTTCCCATCCAAAAGAATATTTGAGGACTTCACGTCACGATGGAAGATTGATACTGAAGCTGAAGAATGGAGATAAGATAGAGCTCCTGCTGATTCGAGAGCAATCCTCAAATAATCACCCCAAGATAAGGAAAAACCATCACTTGCATCGGCATGAAGAACTTCAGACAGTGAGCCGTTGGATACATAATCATACACCAGTAGTGGAACCTCGGTTTCGAGGCAACATCCAAAGAGCTTCACAATATTTCTGTGATTTATCTGAGTGAGGACTGCGACCTCATTAATGAATTGTCTGATCTCAGATTGCTCAATGACCTTTGACTTTTTTACTGCAACGACACACTGATCAGACATATGCCTTTGTAAACCATGCCATGGCCCCCACGTCCGATAATACGTGTAGGATCGAAGTTGTTTGTTGCCTTCTCTAGCTCTTCTAACGAAAAAATCTTAGTATTCTCATTTGCAGTTTCATCAGACGATATCAACGTTTCTAGGAGAAGACCTTGGTTCTTCTGGAAATATTTTTTCCGTAGTTGCTTTTGAACATTTATTTTCCATCTAAGAATGAGAAGTGATGCACTGAAGCTCAGAAGTAGAACACCGAATCCACAAGACAACCCAATAATTATACCTGCAGTCATCAAGCTCTTTAAGTTAATGTTCTATGTCATCTATCAAATGTTACCATAACATTCTTACCTAAAAGCAGAGTCTGTTGTTTCGTTCTAGTACACTGCATTTTTGTTTGATCATACTCAGTCTTGCGAGGACATCCAGTACAAAAGAAGCTTCCTTCAATATTATGGCAGATCCCTTTACAATTGTTTGGCTGAATGCACTCATCAATGTCTGAAATTAACAAGATCTTGATAAGATGCATCCCAAAACTATATACATGAGACATAGTATATATTCAATTAACATGAAGCAGTACATCAGCCAAGTAAAAAAGCCTACATGCATGATAAAACATACCAGATGCAGCGAAGTATTTTCGCTGTAAACCTTAGCTTTGATATAATTGTACAAATTTTCTTTTATAAGAGATATATTGTGCTTACCGCTACAACCACTTTGGACGTATGGATTTCCTTGGAAGCCATCTGCGCATTTGCAGTGATAACCAACATAGATGTCTGCAGTGTTTACTTCTACGCACTTGCTGTTGAGACTCACACAAGCATATCCGGTTTTATTCTGTCGGGCCTCTATGCAACTTAGATTTGCAGCAACCCATTGCAGAGGGGAGAACAATGTCCCATATGAATAAAAAAGACCTCCAGACAGGGTGAATCCTCCTTTTTGCTCAGGATTGGTGATATTAATGGTCCCTTCATCAACATTCATGCTGTTTACCTCCAGATGTGCCAACATGAGGACAGCTGATGAAGTCGTAACTGAGCAGTTGAGGTGAAAATCTCCCCTCGCAAAACAACCCTCTTCTAAGCCGAACGGGAATTGCACACTAATGTTACCACACGAACGGGTACAATCAGCTCTGCTTGCAATTGGATTATACCCTGGGATGATCAATAAAGGTAAGTTGTATCCAAGTTACAATTCCCAAAATACCTAACAGTTGTACATTTGGTCATTTCACTAGGGAAAAAAATAAAGTTACCTTTGTCGTTGGAGCATCCATCTTGAATGAAGGGGTTGCCTGTATAGCCGGCACCGCAGATGCAGTTGTACCCATTGCTTGATGTCATGCCGAAGTCAATGCACTCATCACGTGTCAATGGACAGTCAAAAAATGTACTGTCGACGCACTCGGCATGCTCGCTGATACAGGCATAGGCAGTCCTATTTCGCACCGTGCCAGCACAGTTGGGTTGATCCACCATATTCCAATGAACAGTGGCGCCGCCACTGTCCGTTATGCTGATTCTATCCCACAATGGAGAGGTCCGGTTAGGGCGTGCTCTGGTGTTAATTTTCCTATGGCGCAATACAAATTTGAGGTGAAAAGTGTCGATGCTATGGTCATCGATGGGAAAACTACAGCAACCGACGCCATTGCACTTCTTCGTAGCCACCATCTCCGTAATTCCTAGGTCCATGCACGCAGTTTTGCAGACGCGTCTGGCTGTGCCGGTGTTGTCGTTGACCCAATACACATCCAGGTCGCAACCTATGATGTTTAGAACAGTGTACCCATGGGTGAAGGACCTCCCAGGTGATTTCAGCGACAAGTCATACACTTTAACACCAGATTTCAAAGGAATGGTATGCCGGAAGGAGGTGCTGATGAAATTTGCAGTGCCGAAACCATTCACATCGATATCGCCGGTTACCTCGGTGATGCCGTCGTGCAAGAAGAGCTTGGGGGGTTGGGAGGTCTCGTTGCAAGAGAGATTGAAATCAGGCCCACGGGAGCACCTCGACCCGATGCCAAAGGGATAGTCGAAGCTCAGATTGCCACATGTCTTCACGCAACCTTCGAGCGAGGCACTCCGGGGAACACTATTATGTTCTGGACTGTAGCTTGTTACAACTCCAGATGCTAACGCAGTTAGCTTTCCTAGTGACCCGAGTACCAAGAAAGGGAGTAGTGCATAGATCACTGGCAAGATGCCCATGATCTACAAATGCACCTTGCGCTGCTTCCAACTTCGCTCGAGAAATTCAGGTCAGGCAAGTATATGGGGAGAGTATATGGGGTGTACATCTCACGGATTTTTTTTATCAAGTCATGCCAGCTTTAAGTCTGCATATTAATGGTTGCATAGTTGCAGTTTGACTCCTGTGGATGTGGCTGTGGTGGGTTTGATGCGATATGAAAGTGAGATTGCCAATTTGCCATGGCCACATTAAATTGCGCCGCTACTTTTCTTGTGGCTATGCTGCAGCTGAACTTGTAAGTCAGTCATTATCTCCTGGTGCAGGTAATTCTAGCCCATGTCACCACATGTTTTTACTAAGATGCTAGAAAACTCACGCCAAACTTGTGCAAATTGATGAGAACAAGTAAAGAAGCAAAATTGCAGCATGAAGATGCCAAACGAACTAAATCAGAAACTCATCAGCATTGGACACCGCGTTTTGGACATTACTTTGGCAAACATTTTAGCTAATTCAATGTTGCAGTGATCAAAGTGGCATAATTTGCAAATTTACGGCACTATATTTGCCACTTGTTACAAGTTAGTGGACCTGTCAAGTTTGCGACAATGCTATGAGGATTTAACAGTAGTCAGTGTTGAACGGCTCATCTGGGAGGCCTTATATTGTACGTACCACTTTCAGGACTGGCTTGGTGCTGCAAATTAATGGAGACACTAGGCCCAAGTAAGAAGACACCGCGAAGAACAAGAAAAGTAAGCACCACTACCTTTTTCTGGTCTTGCTGCCGCAGAGCCGCCTCTCAAGTCAGTCAATGCCTGCCTTCTTGTGCATGATATTCTAGCCCATCAAAGGGGGTGTTGACAAGTCTTTGCCAAATGGCTCATTTCTGTTCACAATAAACCGCATTGCATATTATCGGCTTGTGATTCGCGTTGCAGAGATAGACATTGAATGCCATCCACTGTTTTGGTTACCGGTCGAAATTTCACTATTTTCCGTGGTTACCGTGTATTTCCGTGCCCCTCAGTAAATCGCCATACCGAGCAAAAAATACCATTTTTTGAAAATTTTAAATTTAAACACTCGATTTACTGTAAAGTACGTAGGATCTAATTAATGTCATGAGAGTTGGTTCTAGCGTATTGGTAGCAAGCTAGTTCCTTTTTTGAGAGGTCTTTGGTTCGAATATTCGTTCATTCACTTATTTGAATTCAAAATTCAACTACAAAATTCGCTCGAAATATTCTCTGCATTTCTCGGTAACTGTGGTAACCACATTTACTAGTCCCCCTCGGTAAAATTGCCTCATTCGGTAACCAAAACCTTGATGCCATCTGACACTGAGAGCCGGATGGCAATCTTCAGTGCCACCTAGTGAAGATAAGCTAACTGATCAATTCCAACCGAGCTAGGTATGGTAACTGAGCTCCATCCCCATTCTTAGCTGGTGTTTGCTTAAGCTACAACTGAGGGCAGGCTAGTGAAGCGATAACCATACCAACTGATGGGAACATATGAGGACCCAGATTAAATTAACCATGCCAACTGATGGGAACATATGAGGACCCAGAATTACCTCATGAAAAAATGATAGTCTGTACAGAAACTAACCAGCAGGGGAGCATCAGAAGAAACACAGCGGAACCGTATCACACAACTGGTTTGCGAATGTCATCCTGCGCCAAGAGTGATGGCCGGCTGGCAATCTTCTGCCCCACATAGTGGAAAGTAAGCTAACTGAGGTGATGGCCTCCAACTGAGCTAGCTGATGTGATGGAACCGAATCCATGGCCAATTCTATATGTAATTTGCTTAAGCTGCAACCAAGAGCGCAAAGCAAAGATTGTGAACACTGGAGATAGATAAACTGCAGAGTGTAGACACAGAATCAAGCGAAACAACAACAGCAGGAAATGAGTGGATGTGCATGGATTCAACGCCTGACCTCTTGTGCGGGATTATCTGGCTTGTGGTTTGTGCTGCTCAGATAGGTTGTGAATGATATCCTGCTCATCGACAGTGACCGACTGACAGCTACTACTACGTCCCATAATATAGGACGTTTTTGCAAGCTAACTTAGCTTGTAAAAACGTCTTATATTATGGGACTGAGGGAGTAGCTCCCAATCTTCAGTGCGACCAAGTGAAGTGAAGATAAGCAAACTGATTGCTTCCAGCTAAGCTAATTGACAGTAACTGAACCCCATCCCCAATTTTAGCTGGTGTTTTATTAATCAGCAACCAAGGGCAGAGTGAAGTGAATATTCTGCACAGAGTAAATCAACCATCCCCATATATAGTACCAACTGATTGGAACATATGAGCACCCAAAATTACATATGAGCATCCTAATGGAGCAGTCCGTTGTGGTTTCGTTTCGCTTGTCCCTTCGATTGATAGATATGGCCCTACCCCCGATCTGCCTCCCACTGATTTTCTACCTTCCTCCGAAAACCACCACCAGTTTTCATTCATCAGCAGACCCCCACATCCCATGCCCAGAAAAACCGACGCTTCCATATAAGACACCAATCAAATCATATCGAACCTTCCATGCAAAACATATCGCATACCAACCCTTCTATCCTTTCGTTGTTCCCGTCCCAAGTCTTTTTATTAACGCACGAAAAAAGGAAACATATCCCACCTTCCGTTTTCTATTTGTTCTCTACCAAATCAATCATAGAGCCCCCGCTAGAGAAAACAAACGCCCCACCCTTTTCTAATCTCCCGAGCGAGGGTAATCCTGCTCGCGCGTAGGCCGCCGCCGCCATCCTTCCGCTAGCCGACCTCCCTCCACAACCGACATACGTCCCCTATGGAGACCAACGTGCACTTGTGCGTTGGAACCAACACCATCGCCGCCAAGTCGGAGATCAAGAAGCTCCAGTCCTGCATTAGGGCGCGGGCGGGCCCCACGATCGCAGGGTGCTGCAAGGTCAAGGTGGAGGCACACCCAATCCAGGAGCACCCGCGCCCTTGCCGCGTGGTCGGGCGCGTGGCCCTGGTCGGCGACGCGGCAGGGTACGTGACCATTTTGCAAATTATCCTTCTTCTCAGTATCGTTGATGATGGATGCGATATCCACGTGATCGCAATGCATTCAACGTGGTAAACAATGAGCTTGTCACTGCAGACATATTTGTCATCGTCTCGCGTAAGGGAATGTTTAAAACTTTAAAGACAAATCTCATTGACCATAAACTACTCGCCAACGCCAAGACATATAAAGAATTTCCAAAAACTAATCAAATCTTAGATATAAAATACTTCTGAATCAGAACAGTTTTTTGAATCGACAAACATTCTTTTAAATTTAGGCATTTTTTTAATTCACGAACATTTGTTTTTTAGACGAACATTTATTGAAATGCATGAATAGTTTTCAAGTTCATGATGACTTAGAAAATGTTTTTTAAATCGATGAACTATTTTAAAATTGGGGAACAAATTTTGAATTTCACATTTTTTTTGATTTTTTCAAATATTTTCTAAAATTTCATTGACTTTTTTCAGATTCACAAATATGTTTTGAATACACGATCATTTTATCAAGATCATGAAGTTGATTTTAATTAACGGAATTTCTTTCCAAATTATGTTTTTTTTATAATTTGCGACCATTTTTGTAAAATCACTGACATTTTTTGAAACAGCGAAATTTTATGATTTTCTGTACTTTTTTGAATTCACACACATTTTATAATTTCTCAAACATCTTGTCAAACTCGCAACTTTTTAATATTTGAAAAATCTTGAATTAATTTAAAGAAGGAGAAAAAAAGCAAAAGTGAGAAAAGAGAAGACCAAAAAAATAAAAAATAAACAGGACGTTAAGCCCGCTGGCCGGCCCATGTAGGCCTAAGGAGGAGGAGGAGGAGGGGGAGGAGGGGGGGGAGTGCATGAGAAAAAGATGGAGGAAAATATTGGTAGAAGCTAGGATTCAAACCCTGGTCTCGAGGGTGGAAGAGACAGGATCGAGCCACCGGGCTGCTGGTGCATCTGTGCTATATATGGGATATTACGTATACGACGGCGACTTTGAAAAGAAAAATCGAATCATTTTCTTCACTTACGGGTGGCATAACAGTTAATTTATAGCAACTTTGGAGGGCAATTTTTGTGACGGACGGGCAGAAGCAATATCTGCTTTATTAATATAAGGTAGAGATAGAGATTTTTTTTGAAAAGGAGGTTAAACCCCCTGCCTCTGCATTAATCAATGCATGCAGCCATCTTTATTAATTATTCCATAAAGGTGTGACAAGAACATACATCAATTCATCCGAAGCCACCACTCACACCTACAAACTCGATAAATATGGAGTGCTCTTATTTTCCATATCTAAAACCGGTGCAGCCTACCTAAAGTGCACACCACATGCATACGTTTTAGAAGCCGCCATCATCATCGGACCACTGACCCATCTTCAGGAGAGTGATCCGCATCATCCTTACCAGTCCGGACATCCGTCGACGCCACCACGGCGCCACCACCCTGCGCTCGTCCGTCCAGATGCGAAGACTCTGGAAGATCCATCGTGCGTAGCACCTGCCAACCAGGCATGACTCAGCGTAGCACCTGTCGGCCAGGCATGACTTGACAGCTCCACCGAAGCTCCATGCAAGATGAAGCCGTTCAACCTCCTGCCTCTGTCTTCCAGCGATGCTCCATAAACAATACTCCCAAAGGAGAAACGACACCGTAGTACCGCCATCTGGAAGACCAGATTCTAGGGTTTCCCCCGAAGCAGCACGAGTGGGTCGACAACAGTTACATGACGATGCCTTCATCAAGGTAATGGGGCAAAACGCCGCCCTCGCCCGCCAACGGCTCGGTTTTCACTGGCAACTATGTCTCCCCGACTCGTAGCCGGGACTAGATGACGAATCTCGAGATCTGACAACCCAGCCACAGGCCGGCCACCTCTGACGGAAGAGATGACCACCACCGTTGGCTGCACCAGTCAGAACAGATCTAACCGGAGGTGCCGCTGACGCGACCGCCAGGCCCTCCACGAATCCTTCGATCCAAAGGCAGATGGCGTGCCGCCGCCGCCGCCAAAACAGGGCAGGCCGCCGCGCCCGCAGCCCGTGCCGCCTCCGACGCCGCCGCGCCACAGCCATTGCTGTCGCCAACACTGCCACCACAGCCGCCATTAGGACGCTGGCCGGCCGCCACACCGCCGTAGTCCAGATCTGGGCCTTCATGAACCAGATCGGCGCCGCCACAGTGCAGATCGGGGTCACACCCTCGAGCCAGGGCGCCCCACGTCACCCTATGACCCATGAGAGGGAGGAGTGCCTCTGCCGCCGCCGTCGCACGCACAGGCTATGCCCGGCGCCAACCACCGGCGGCGACGGAGGAGAGGGAGAGGAAGGAGCGGGCAATTTAACAAAGGTTAACCTCATCTCAGCCACCACTACATGAACATGCAAATGGTGAGCTTCAGAGAACCTCATCTCAGCCACCACTTTTGCACCATAGCTCTCGATGATCACGGGCAATTTAACAAAGGTTAACAATACCTCGTGACCCACCTGGCATAGTGGCATGGCCGCATTGTTGTAGAAAGGAATTTTTCTGCCATGCCGACCACAACACAACGCCAGTCTCATCATGCGGCACCGCACCCCAAGCAACCTAGACAGTGTCTTCAGTGAGAACATTAAGCGTGTTAGCTAAGCTCGGTCCGGCCTCTCTCATCTCCTCGCCTGAGTATCACTTCTTGTGCTAGTCACCGGTCACCGCCAGTCCGCTCCCATGGACGATAGAGGATACCTTTCCCTTTGATGTGATGGTGTGGCTGACAAGCTTCAATTGACTGGAGCGAGTGAACACGCCTGCAGAAAAACCGTAAATAATATAGCCTTACCTTGACCAAAGATGATGCAGTTTCTATGGTTCCAAGCCCTGCACCGGAGAAACACTATTTTTACACGCGTGTTTCATTCACTCATGTTATGCCTAGGCTTGGACGGAGAAGGCGATCGACTCGCTTCTTCAACATGGTGAGCGGTGATCGGGAGCTCGGGGCGGCGCACAGACGGGAGATTGCACAGTGGAGCAGCTCCTGCCTCCTGGAGAGAGAGATAAGTGGTCAATGAGAGGGTTTCAGCGTGAGGGTAGTATGAGAGGGTTCCACATGTCACTCAAGCAAGCCATTACCAACATATGCCCGTTTGTTTCCTGTATTTCTTCTTTGTAAAATAGTAAAATTTCGTGCCCAGAAATTACTAATCTATTCATGCATGAAACAACATTGTGGATCCATGCATAGTCAAATCAGAGGACGATGGATCTCTTGCTTATTACTTCCTTCGGGTCTCGATTTGATTTTCTTTGTTCTTGCTTTGGTGCTCTTGTTTTGTTTGCAAGAATGTGCGATGTATTTGTATTCAGAAGAAGAAACGGCAAGAGAAGGCGAAAACATACAAAGGCAGCCACTAATTACATAATGACTAAGCAAAAATACAGGGGCAAGACTGAATCAAAGAACACGATGCAGCATGGTCATGGATGCTCAATTCATTACAGACCTTGAGATAATCCACAACATGTCTCATAAACATGTCATCAACACAGCGCCAGATCTGCACCGCACCACTCCATCGTGCGCCGCAGCAGCAGCACTATGCATGTGTGGAGTTAATTGCAAAAAAAACCCACATTTGAGGCATCGATTGTAGAAAACCAGATGATCCCTAATTTTGTGCAAAAATCACCGCGTTTCTAGTAAACTTTTTGCAAATTGCACTGATCAGGTGATTTAGCCCATTTAATCACTTTCTGACACATGGAACCGGACTGTAAGGAGCTGACTTGGGAAAAAAAATTACATACACACATCCTTGGATCTAAAAACAAAAAGCAATCTAACCCCTACTCTCGATCCGATCCTTGCTCCCGATCCGATAGGGAGGAGGCAACCGCGCAGCCCCCACCGGCTCCTGTCGCCGCCGCCAAAAGCCCACAGCCGGCCCTGCCTCTCCTCATCTCCTCTGCGATGTGCGTCGTCCATGAGGTGCACGTTCCGCCGATGATGGGCAAGGGCGCGGGTGCGCTGGAGCTCAGCATCGCCGAAGCGGGATGGGTCGCGGCGCCCAGGAGCTCGTCCTCGCCGGAATTCGGAGTAGTTCGGCGGCGCATCCCGGTCGTAGGTCCCCATGGTGGCGTTGCTACTGCCTGCGAGCACGACGGCCTGGTCCACGAGCTGGTCGGCGCGTCTGCGCCACGACCTCCTGCTCGGCGTGCCCGCGGCACAGCTGCCACGACCTCCTGCTCGGCATGCCCGTGGTAGCCGCGATGGCGAGGACCTGCGGCGGCGAGCAGCAGCAGCCACACCGGCGGGGAGCTGCGGTGCCGACAGCAGCACACAGCGGCGCGCGGGGCGGAGCACTCGCCGGGCGTCGGAGCTCCGGCAGCATAGCCAGGGAGGAGGGAGGCCGCCCCGCCCACGAGCAAGGCCAGGGAGGAGGGAGGTCGTCCCGCCGGAGGCCGTCTCGCCGTGGCCAGCCACCACCTCAGAGGAGGAAGGCGACGGAGTGGGAGGGGGGCTGATTGCTTTTTCAGTTTTTGAACAAGGGTCTATTTATGAAATCCAGGGAGGTGTATGTCATTTTTTAACCAAATCATCTCCTTATAATCCGGCTCCACATGTCAGAAAGTGATCTATCAGGCTAAATCACTTGATCAGTGCAATTTGCAAAAAGTTTACTAAAAACATAGTGATTTTTACACAAAATTAGGGACTAGGTGGTTTTCTGTAATTGATGCCCCAAATATGATGGTTTTTTGCAATTAACTCGCATCCGTGCCGTCCACAGCGCCACGGCGCAAAGCACCTCTGCGCCAACCCCACACCTTGGCTTCGTACCAACCAGATCCGGCCAAGTACGTACAGCAGCCACAAGGTGCAGGAAGAGGCTGGCTAACCCGGGGGAGGAGGGAAATATAGAGTCGGGCGCGAGAGCCCCACCGCCGCCGTCAGCGCCGCCGGCGGCAGGAGTAGGACGACGATCTGAGGTTTCTAGGGCCGGCGGCTGGGGTGTCCTCCGGAGTCGCCCTAGAGCGACCCGGGAGGTGTGGGCTCTGCTGTTTCGGTGTCGTCCCAGTTCATGCCAAATATAGACAAAAAACAAATGAACATGCAGAATTACAACATGGAAATGGCGAACCTCACAAGAAACTGACCATTAGGGGAAAGCAGAACCGTAGCGTGCAACTGGTTGGGAATGCCATCTTCAGTCTCCACTAATAGCTTCCAACCGAGCACAGACGACAGTAGTAAAAATTCTGAATAGACAGTAGCTCAATCTATCACAAAAGATTCGTGTGGATGTGTGCTTAGATGACATATGAGAGCAGATGAGATGATGACCCTCGTACATGCCCATGTGGATGTGGCAGTGGTGTACTCGATACAATCCAAAGGGACGCAGCTCCTCTGACGTGCCGTCAGCCCACTGACACGTGAGCCCGGGCCCATGCGTCAGTGAGCCAACGGCAGGGTGCAGTACGGTAGAGGAGCCGGCTCCAATCCAAAGAAGATGACCATGGTCGTGACCTCATACACCGTGTCGTAGGAAGACCTCAGCAAGTCCGTCCATTAAAAGGGGCCAGTCTAAAGTTTGTTCCTGATAGGAAACCAAAGATGAGAGGGAACAAATGAGCACGCAAAGCAGTAGGTGGGGCATCAGGAGAACGCGGGGATTACCATTCAACCTGTTGTGATTGTCATCCTACTCGTCAACAACGGCTAGCAATCTTATGCCCCCACTTAGTGGAGGCAACCTAACTGATACTAGCTTCCAACCTAGCAAGGTGACAGTGACAGAATCCATCACCAACATTAGCTGAAGTTCCCTTAAGCTGCAACCAAGAGAATCACGTTGTAGCTGTGTTCTTCAGTACCCATGTATGTTTGGGCTACTCCTGTTTTATTTTCTCTGTAAGTGGCGTTGGGCTGGCACTTGTTGGCTGTAATGCCTGGCCGGTTGATGGCTTTGTTAATTGAAAGCCGAGTTCATCCTCGAGCCTTCGTTCTAAAAAAAACTGTAACCATTAGAGATGAATTTATGTACACATAAGCAAGCAAACCTGTAGCTCCAACTTGTAGATAAGCTAAATGACGTAAGTAAGAGTAACGGAACTCCATCCCCAATTTTAGATGTTGTTTACTTAAAGCCACAACCATGAGCACGCAGTAAAATGTCTGAACAACGGGATATAACCTACAGACACAGAATCAAGTAACAGAGTGACAGGTAATGAGCACGTGTACATAGATTCCGTAGGGTTCATTTTTGGTGGTCAAGTGGATTCATCGGAAGAAGTGAAGAGAACCCAATGCCCAATGCCTGGGAGAGATTGCTCAATCTCTTGGAAGGATGCATATCCAACAGTTCAAAGGCCTCTGGTGCCTGTCCCAAGGACATTGCTCAGTCATCTACAAGTGTGATTTTTCTTTGGGTCTGGTACGGTAGTGTAAACTGAGAAAATTTTAAGTTGAAGTGTAGGTATGGAATGCAGGTGATGTGAAAGGGCCAGCACATGGTGCTACGTACCTGGCCGGTGCTGGTGGTGTTCCAGTGTGGAAAAGGGCTACACAGCTAAAGTATGCAAGAATCTCGAGCACAAAGGTGATGTGTTATGTCACATCTTGAGTGCAAAAAAGACTTGACACAAAGCTGATGGGGTATGTCAAATCAGCGAGTCCGTGTCCTTGCCACAGGTGCACGTCATGGGTGCCAACTTTGTGCATCACGGAGTAAAATTCTGAACGCTGCAGATAAACTACACGTACCCGCTGTCTCAGCCACTGTATAGACGTGTCCTAGACGAGCCCAAATTTAAATGAAGGTGAATTCTATTTCAGTCGAACAAAAAAGCTTTTGTGTCGAAAAGGAGCAACTGCCGACCGGTATTGCCAAAAAGGACCACCTCGAAGATGAAATGGCAGAAAAGACCTCCGGCCGTGGCGGCAGGCGACACGTGGCACCTGCCGCCACTGCACGAGGTGGTCGCCCTCGTATAACCGAAATCGCTGGGTGGGACGGAACAGGTTGGCGACGTGGGACCTACCGCCACGATACGAGGCGGCATGCGCTGGTGCGGCATGCTGCCGCACCATGGCCAACAGAAATTTTTGTCCAAAAGGACCACTGGCCCAACGAAATTGATAAAAAGGACCACATGTGGTCGAAAGAGACAAAAAAAACCCCTCAACTATGACGGCAGGCGTGGCACCTGCTGCCACCAGAGCAGGTGGCAGGCCGCGCATAATAGGAGGCAGTCTCCGGACAGAACGGTGCTACGGATGTGGGCCTTGCCGCCACGGCGGCAGGACTGTTCCTGCATGCGATCGAGGCAGAGATTCCCCGGCACCGATTGAAGAATTTGATTGATAGCGGCACTCATTGGCGCGCAGTAGCACTGGAATATTCGTGGCACTGACTTCTTGCCAGTTCTTTAGCTGCCGTTGTCGCTTTGTGTCACTGATTCCCTGATTGCTTGATTCCCTCGCTACTGGAGTAATTTGCAGACGGCGCTAATTGCCGCAGCCGACGAGACAGATTCCCACGCGCGGGAATCCGATGTCGTTTCCTTTCTTTATGCCCCGCTGCTGCCCGGAAATTACTCATTCAGTGTTGGCTTTTGCTTCAGCGGACGTGACGGCAGCCCGGGAATCACTCACTCAACACTGACTTTTGCTTCAGCGGAAGGGACGGCTGCCCGGGAATCACTCACTCAGCACTGGCTTTTGCTTTAGAGGACGCGACGACACTGCATGAATTCACTCACTCGCTGTGCGAATTCGAGGCTGAGGTAGGTGAGTTTTAACCTGTTGTGCCGACACTACAGGGATCCTCTTCCTTTTATATGCTATCCTATGCTTTTGCTCCGTGCGAAAGCACACCCTCCCTGGCCTCCTCTTCTGCTCTCTAAGTCTCTAAGAACATTGAGAAAGAAAAACTCATTAGGCACTTTCACTCATGATTTAGCGCGATTTGGAGTTGGATTTTGAATATGCTGAAGTTGAACAAAAGATAGATCAAGGTAAGATCTATCCTTTTTGTTGGTTTCGTTCGCATGCATGATTTTTTTACTCTTTTAGATTAGTTCATAACTATGTGTTATCTGTTGTGTTAGGCATTATTTCATCACCTTTTGTGTCATTTAAAGCTTCAGGAGTAGGATTTTCCTAGCGAAGTGAATTACGAAGTTGATCAAGGTATGAGCTTTGCAATAAAATGATTTTTTCGTGCATGCACGGTGTTAACTAGTTAGTCTTTTAGCTAGTCATTAGCTATGCGATGTTAGTGCTTAAAGTTAGAAATAATTTCAAATTACATATGTTGCATTTATACTATTTTTTTAGAAGAGTAGGTTGAAGATGTTGTATCAATGTTAGCGGCATCCATTAGTATTAATCGTAATTAGTACTTTTGTTGAACGTTTAGGTTTGGTTCGAGCCGGAATTTGGACAGCAAATATTTGACGGTATTGTAGATCAACATTAGGCTTTTAAAATGCATAAATTTAGTTTGACATACGAGAAGATCTTAATATGGTAATTAAGAAAAAGTTTGTACATACTGTAATTGTTCGTTGCATGTGCTCATGTGGTATGTTTATTAATAAGTATATAGTTAGGAAACCGTATGTCTACTTGGTTATGTCGCAATAATCTAAATTTTCTGTGTTAAGATTACATGCTAATGTACTTAATGATGTATGCAATTAGGTAAAATAATTCATCTTAGTAGCAAACAAGGAGGAGATGAATGATTGAAGAACGTATTTCAATATTCGCTGTCCTTTTTGAGGTGATGACCACATACATGCAAGTGCTATTTTCATACTTTTGGTAACTGAAAGAAAAATCCGTGTGTAATATTTAATTTTCATACTTTTCATACTCGTGATGCACCTTTAGATATTTAATTTAAATTGAATCTCTTTGTATTTTTGTAATCGTGATGTTATCTTCAAATAATTAATGTAAATTGTATCTCTCTGTATTTTTAGGTTAATTTGTGTCTTCAGATAATTTGCATTTGTATTTGTGTATTTGTGTCTTCAGATGTTTATTTTTATTTATATGTTTGTGTGCAAGTTACGGCTGAAGTGCCAATGCTTTTGCAGGGGCCCCATGACGCCGGCCACCATTGCCACCTATTGTTGAACCCAAATAATGATAATGATCCTCGAACTTTCAGACTTCGAACCGTAAGTAACACATGGTCAATACACGATTATTTCATTCCTCGCGTTGAGGCTTATGGACTACATGGTTATGCTAGGCTCACATCATCCGAAGACCAATTACGTTCGGACGCATCCCTTTTGACATCCCTCATTGACTGGTGGAGACCTGAAACCCACACCTTTCACTTTCGTTTTGGGGACCTTGCACCTACACTGAAAGATGTTTCTAGGATCACTGCTCTACCAATTAGAGGTGAGTCGTTAGTCTCTGAATGAGTTTCTCCATCTTGGGCATTAAATATCTCAGTCCGTCTTGGGATGACAATGCCAGAATCACAACGTTCTGGTGGCAATTGGGGCGTCCCACTCGCCTAGCTTCGTGCAAACTTTAATTGTTTACCTAACCACGCTGATTATCAGATGAGGAAAATACATCTGTTTACGTATTTGTTGTGGCTCATCGGGACTATGTTTCCAAATTCACACTGGGACGTAGTTCTCCCTGGTCTCGTCTACTTTGTAGAGAATATGGTAGATGAATCTTTACTTCAGCATCAAAAATACAACTTTGATTTTGCCATGCTATCTCATACATATAGAGGCTTGTGTGATGCCACACAGAAAACTTCGTTCGCAGAAAAAGCTCCGTTACTTTGTGTCACCTATGAGTTTCTATAGTTATGGTCCTGGGAATACCTCCCTGTTGACGACCTCGTATACTAAATCCCATACATTGATACGACTGTAGCGAGGGCAATGTAACTATGGCCAGCAGGTGGACAAAGGCACGGAAAAAATGGTCTCCATATATTGCGAAATGTTGTTACCCTATACACCACCAACAATTTGAGATGCTTGATGGGTCACTAGTCACATGGAACTCGTGGACTCAGGAGCAGTTACAGATGACTTCGATATACGACCCATCACAACCGGATGCATGAGCGATAGTGCATTCTGGCTGACTAGCTGCAACTTATTATTCATGTGGTGTGTTGAGCCTTACAACCCAGAGCGTGTCATGAGACAGTTCGGTCTCTATTAGGATATTCCACCACCTTTTCCAAGATGTATAGACGAAGGAAACCCATAAGTAAGATGTGACCTCCCTAAATAGTTAGTGTCTTCTTTAATGTACTAAATTGACACTTTGCTACATAATTTGCAGGCTGAGCAATATGGGCAAGGGTCGTTACGATTGGAGGGCACAGAACATTGAATGGGAACACAAGTGGGAAATGAAGTGCTAGAAGATATAGTGCATCAACTTAGGTAAATTTTATTTACATTATTTTATAATGATGACCATACAATGCGTGAAGATGCTTTGCTTTCATCTCAAAGGTCGATATAATTATTTAATTCCGCAGACCGTAGCTGCACGCTGTCTGTTCATTAAAAAGGGGTCAGTCTAAAGTATGTTCCTGATAGGAAACCAAAGATGAGAGGGAACAAATGAGCACGCAAAAAGCAGTAGATGGGGGGCATCATGTGAGCGCGGGGTCGTACCATTCAACCTGTTGTGATTGTCATCCTGCTCGTCAACAACCGCTAGCAATCTTCAGCACCCATGTATGTTTGGGCTACTCCTGTTTTATTTTCTCTATAAGTGGCGTTGGGCTGGCACTTGTTGGCTGTAATGCCTGGCCGGTTGATGGCTTTGTTAATTCAAAGCCGAGTTCATCCTCGAGCCTTCGTTCTAAAAAAAAACTATAACCACTAGAGATGAATTTATGTACACATAAGCAAGCAAACTAGTAGCTCGTACTTGTAGACAAGCTAACTGAGATATGTAAGAGTAACTGAACTCCATCCCCAATTTTAGATGTTGTTTACTTAAAGCCACAACCATGAGCACGTAGTAAAATGTCTGAACAACGGGATATAACCTACACACATAGAATCAAGTAACAGAGTGACAGGTAATGAGCACATGTACATGGATTCGTAGGGTTCTTTTTTAGTGGACATGTGGATTCATTGGAAGAAGTGAAGAGAACCCAATGTCTAGGAGAGATTGCTCAATCTCTTGGAAGGATACATATCCAACTGTTCAAAGGCCTCTGGTGCCTGTCACAACGCCACTGCTCACTCATCTACAGGTGATGTGAAAGGGCCAGTACATGGTGCTACCTAGCCGGTGCTGGTGGTGTTCCAGTATGGAAAAAGGGCTACACAGCTAAAGTATGCAAGAATCTTGAGAACAAAGGTGATGTGTTATGTCACATCTTGAGTGCAAAACAGACTTGGCACAAAGCTGATGGGGTATGTCAAATCAGTGAGTCCGTGAACAAGCCACAGGTGCACGTCATCGGTACCAGCGTTGTGCATTGCGGTGTGAATTTTTGTTTTTAACACAGCACAGACAATAGCGCTTATATACGCGCGCATACATTCACCACAATGAATGTACACCCTACCCTTATAAGCACCTCCGAGAGACTGAGCTGGCATATTCTCTTGAGATTTTATGAAGTCATCGTGGGCGCTTCGTAGTCGACGGAAACGTCTCCTCTCACTAAAAACGCATCGTAGAAAATTCTAAAATAAATCCAGGATAAATGCTAGTATCGGGACTTGAACCCTGATGGGCTGGGATACCACTGTCCACCTAATCATACAACCACGGATTGGTTCACCGGAGTAATTCCGAACGCTGCAGATAAACTACATACAGACCCTGGTCTCCACCACTGTCTAGATGTGCCTTAGACAAACCGAAATTTAAATGAAGGCGAATTCTATTTCAGTGGAATGGAAAATAGACACTCGCATTTTCTATGTCACAACATGGCAACGCCCGAACACATGACAAGTTTCTGTATTATCGTAGCGTAGTAATTCTTTCTTCACAACATGGTACAACATGATAGTTCTCTCTTCATAATATAATACTATTAGGAAAAAGGTTATAGACAATCATTTACTAATGGTGTGTTATATTGATCGTGTGCTACTGCTACTTACGTAGCGTTGCCCGCAGACCCGTGCTAGCGGGTGACCCAAAGAAACACGGTACTATTAAATATCTTCAACCGTGTCCCGCGGACAAGCCGTGGTAGCGTGGGTTGTACCACATATCATACTACTAAGAAAATAGTTGTAGCATGTGAGGTACAAACCGCGCTACTACTATAGGTCCATGAAATCCATTGATGGGCCCATCTTAGTAGTAGCGTGGGTTTGCTACCCGCGCTACCACTACCAAATTGGAAATCTAGCTGCCCGCCCACCAAACACAAAACCGAACCCAAAACCTAACCAACAACCACACTATTCTTCCTCCTCTTCCTATCTGTCCTTCCCCCGAATCAGTTGTCGAAGGCTACCTCTTCGCCCCCAAATCTCCTTCCCAAATCCCCACCCATTCAAAGGATCCAACACACACACACACACACACACACACACACACACACACACGCACGCACACACACACGCACACACACGCACGCACGCACGCACGCATGACTAGCCCCATCATCTCGTGAACCGATGATCCGATGATGGTGGACAAGTCGCGACGACGAGGGTGGGCCGCCTCAACGCCGCGGTGGAGCGGTCCTAGGTGGGCTGACACTTCCGCCTGGCAACGCGTGCAGGGGGGGAGGGGGGGCACCTTCACCACTGAGCTTCTCACCGGCACCACCACGCTCCTTGCCATGGCCTACATCCTCGCCGTCAACGCCTCTATCCTCTCCGACCCGGCTGCGCCGCCTTCCTCTCTCGCGTGCGCCGCGACCTCATCGTCGCCACCGCCACCTCGTCCATCACCGGCGCCTTCATCATGGGTGCCTTCGCCGACCTCCCCATCACGCTCGCCCCCGACATGGGCACCAACGCCTACTTCACATACACTGTAGTCGGCTTCCATGGCTCGGGCACGCTCTCCTACCGCAAGGCACTCGTCGTGGTCTTCATCGAGGGCCTCATGTTTATCCTCATCTTCGTCATCGGGCTACGGTCCAAGCTCGCCCAATTGATCCTCAAACCTGTGTGGATCATGTCATCTGCGGGGATCAGGTTGTTTCTGGGGTTCATCAAGATGCAGAGCAACCAACGATTCTGGCTCGTCGGCTTCAGCATGTCCACACTGGTCACGCTCAGCGCATGCCCCACGTCGCGGCGCACGTCGATGGCGCGGTGGTTACGTTCACCAACAACGGCGTACTTTGCCTGTTCGGCTGGATGACCTCCCTAACCTTCTGACCATACTAAAATGGAACTGGAAGATTTTATTTTTTAATTCCTAATTAGTAGTAGTAGCACGGAAAAAAACTGCGTGCTATTAGTATTTAGGATACTAATAGCACATGGTACTACAGACGCGCTACTACTATTTAGGTGGTGATACCCCAGGCTTCTACTAACATTTTAGCTGTGGCATGATAGTAGTAGTGAGGGCCCCATGCTGTTACCAAGCAATTTACCCGCATCATTATTAGGCTTTTCTAGTGTGGTTATCCTCAGCATGACAGTTCTCTCTTCACGACGTGACAATTCTCTAGCGGTGTATGAGGAAGGGGGCGCTGGGGGTCTGAAATTTCGGTACACCACGTAGTCACTCCGTCCATCTATTTATGCCTTTCAGACACGATGGTTTCGTTAATGAAATTGGAGGGGGAGGGGGGGGGGGGGGGGGGGGGGGGGGGTTGTCTTTGACTCAAAAATAAATAGATCATACATTCATCCACTTACACCTCTCCCAGGGATGCTCATTCCATCGAAACCTAAGAAAAAAGGAGTTTGAAATTTGATAGTAGATAGATGGACGGAAATAAACACGATAAATAAATAAACAATGCCGCGCGCGTGCACTGATTGAATTGAAGCGATCGATGGATTAGATAGATGCATGGCCGTGGCCGGAAATAAACACGATAATTAAATTAACAATGCCGCGCGCGTGCACTGAATGAATTGAAGCGATGGATGGATTAGACAGCAGCCTGTGGCCCGCCAGCGCCACGATCTCGCTGCAGCACGCCGGCGTGGGTGAGCAGCGCCCAGAGGTGCGTGATGAACTCACCTCCTGTCGCCAGAGCCTCCAGATGCGCCCGGGCGTTGTCGGAGGGCGCTAGGTACAGCATCATCTCCGCCCAGAACTCGGAGAGGATCCTCCAGCGTCGCGCCGGGTCTGGGATGTCCTCGTTCAGCCTTCTCGCAAGTCGAGCGCCCTCCACGACGAGCGACACGTCGCCGGCGGCAGACCGGTCATCACTGATGTCCATGAGCTTCTCATACTTGCGCTTCATGGTCTTGGCCCCTTTGAGCAGCTTGCGCGCTTCTCTGATGGATTCCCCGAGTATCAATGTCGAAACGGAGCTGTGATCGGGCAAGAGATCCGGCTCGAAGGCGATGAGGTACGCGCAGTAGAGCGACAAGCTGGAGGCCACCGAGGAGTCCGTGTCAATCGTGCTTCCATCATTTCCGGGCAGCCGCCCGTCTGTTGCTTGCTCATCGAGGCTGTGCTTGCAGAGGGTTGTAGCAATGTGCCACACCAGAACGGTGTGGGTCGTCGTCGTTCTGTTGCTAGCCCTCTCCAATAGTTGCTCGACGCCATTGTTTCTCAGGGATCTGACCCCATTGGTGAGGCGGCCCTCGCTATCGATGAGAGAATCGACGACTGCTTGCTTCAGCTGCCTCGACACCTTGACAGGCTTGGCTCTGTGGCGACCCTTCTTAGGCTTGTCGACTAGGCAGCATGTCATGCAGTGCAGGCACTTGCTAGCACGACGCGTTCGGTCGAACGCGTCGATGAGAGAGTACTGGCCGAGCTTGTCCTCCCACGGGCGAAGCGCCTTCAACCTCAATAGAAGACCAATAAGCATCTGACAGAAGCCGTTCCTTTGCAACGCAGACGCAGGCATGGCGGCGTAGCTCCTTATCAACGCCACCTTGCACCACCCTGATGCCGCGTACAGGTACAGCTGGAATAGCTCCAAGAATGCCACCACCACCATTAAAACCATTGTGGTAGTGGTCAACAACGGGAACTTGTTCTTCTCGAAGAGCAGGTGAATGACCCAGAGGCAGAGGCCAATCATGGCGAAGGGCAAGTAGAAGGCGAAGTAGCGACCCTTGTGGTAGAGATAAGGGTACCTTGTGTAGTACAAGTCATGGACGAAAGCAAGCTCTTCTTCCACGACCCTGAACACCCGCTCGCACTGCTTCTGCTTGTCGCCGGCGAGCAGCCCGCGGAACACAAAATCGTGGGTCTTCTCGAGCTCCGCCTCGACTAGCTCGAAACCAGCGAACCTTCGGTTGAGCATCTTGGACAAGGCCATGGAGAGGCACATGTCCTTGAGCAACCCGCCGCCGTCAGAACTCAGGAGGCTGCCCGTGCACGACCAGATCTGCTCCACGGTGGTCATCTTCACGCACTGCCTGTCGTAAGATAACACGTACTCGGGTCGCTTCACGAGGAATTTCTGCTTGCGCTCGCCGGAGACCACGTACCGGTAGCCTTGCATGGTCACCGGGTCGGGCCTCTCATCGCATGCCCGTAGCACATCCTCCTGCATGTAGTCTGCGATCCGCTTCATGTTCTTGCAGAGCATGTAAGATTTGCGCGCCATCCTCATGGATGCGATCCGCGCGTACGACTTGAGCAGGATGATGAACAGCATGAACCAGAGCGCCACCTTCATGGTCACCGGGAAGTCCGACGCCCCCGGCAGCAAGCCGAAGTACACAACGATCCACACCCCCCACATTCCGTGGATGAGGTGCTTCACGATGTAGCTCTTCCAACTCTCGATGTCGTTGAGGCTGCTGGCCGTCAGGCAGTCGGCGTTGCCGACGAGCATGAGCAGGCACACCGCCCATATGGGGAACTCGTCGACGTAGTACGTGGAAGACTGCATCAGGCCGAGGGTGTAGCTGACCAGCGCGTAGGAGAGGGAGTAGGCCCCCACCACGACGCCGTGGAGGGCCTTGTTGCTCGACCTCCGGCGTAAGGAGCCGAGGACGTGCAGGACGAACAGCATGACCACGGCTACGACGACCAGAGCTCCGATCCGAAATGGTAGCAGCTTCTCTAAGTTACTATTTGTGTCTGGAAAAGGACTGGGAGCGGCGGCGCAGGGGCATTGGTTCATGTCGGCAGCCATGGTTTCCTGCCCCTGCTCTCCTCTCGTTTGCGGCCAAGTAGGCGCTCCAACCTCACTCCTATATATCCTTGCATCCGGTCAGGTGTGCCCCTTTTCTTTGGAAAAAGTTTCTTGCACTACTAATATATATCTTTTTTTTAGTCTGAACACACTTTATTAATCATAAAAGTTCATAGGAATACAATGGATTATAAGCCACAAATGACGCCCATAATCTAGTCCGAAAGCGTGTTTAGCAAGGCTATGTGCCTCGATATTGGTCGATCTACCCTCGAAGATGAAGGTGCATTGCTCAAAATCTCTCACTGTTTCAGTGATCTCCTTGATTACAGCAGCGTAGTGCCCTCCTGTAGCATCTTTGATATCCTGGATCACTCCCTGGCAGTCTGAAGCAATGACAACCCTGGAGATCTGCAAGTCCATTGCAAGGGCGGTACACACCAGAGCTTCCAGTCGCAAGATCAGTCACTCCTGGTGTCTTGATCACCGAGGCTCCTAAGAATAACCCTGTTTCATCTCTGCATATAGCACTGAAAGAACCCTCCAGGGAGTTTCTCATTGTTGCCCCGTCCACTCTGATCTTTGCCACTCCCGGCGGTGGCGGTATCCATCTAGCCTGCGTTTGCACCGGGGTTGGGTGCACTATCCCTTGCATCGCCTTGGGCGTGCAATCCTCGATCTCTCTGATATACTTGGTGATAAAAAGATGCGTAGACAAAGGGCTCTGAAAGATGTTTTCATGCAGCGCCTGACGACGTGAGTGCCACAACGCCCACAATGTAACTGCAACCTGGGTAAATTCTGCAGGTGAAAGCATTTCCTGCAGGACAAACAACCATCGTCTCGCATCCGGCTCTTGGGTGTTGTTCAGGGCCTCAACCAACTCAGGATCTTGTAGCGCCCACACACACCGGGCGACTGTGCAGTGAAGAAAGGAGTGCTGCCATGAATCTTCTGCCCCGCACAAGTCACACCGTGTGCTTGTGGTCATGTTTCAGTGATATAGCAGGTCTGCTGTGGGGATAGATTGCTGCGCTAGCCTCCATAAGAAAATCTTCACCTTAGGAGGAACATTGACTTTCCACAATTTCTCCCACGCCTTGGAGTCTCTGTCCAAATCAGAAGAATTTGCTCGGCCCTCAATCCATGCTTCTCTCCTCATCTTGGTGTTAACCAACATGCGGTAAGCAGATCGGACGGAAAACACTCCATTCTTTTCATGAATCCAAGACCAGAAGTCATCGACATGTCTCGTGCACAAAGGTATCGACATAATTGTCTGAGCATCTGTTGGAAGGAAGATTTCCTAGATCAATGTGCTGTCCCATTGTGCGTCTGGCATGATTAGTTCAGTGACCCATTGCGGTGGATCCACTATCCTGCTCACCATGGGTCTCATATTAGACGGACGTGGTAACCAATTCTGGTTCCAGATCTACGTTGTTTGACCGTGGCCAATCCGTCTTATTAGCCCCTGGGTCATCACGTCTCGTCCCTCCAAGATCGCGCGCCAGATCTGGGAAGGAGCAGAACCCAACTCCGAGTCCAAGAAATCCGTTGTCGGGTGATATTTGGCCTTCAGTACTCGTGCACTAAGGGACTCCGGGTCTATCAGAATTCTCCTGCTTGTCTTGCTACAGGCAGTACTACTAATATATATATCTATATCTATGCGAGTAAGGGCTTTTGATGGCCGGGCTACAGGCAGGCTGCAATCTCGTCCATTCGAATGGGCTTTGGGATTGGGGATCCGTCTTTTCACTGCTGTGGGGTGGCAGGCCTAGTGGGTGAATTACGGTCCGTGATACAGCTAGACTTCCTTCAATAGGCGTATTGTGTTCGGCCCATCACCCGTTCCTGTACCCCGGCCCGCGGCGTGACTCGGTGGCCTGGACAGTAGTTTTGGCGAAATCACTAATTAAGGAGTACTCGTTGCAAAGAACACTTCACTTTCCCAGGTCGCGACAAGTGGCGTACATGCAGCGCGCCACTTGTCGCAACCTGGGAGTTTTCCCTTTTTTCGTAGATCCGTTTATTCAAAACGTTTTATCTCTTAAACCGTGCATCCAAATCTTGAACCGTTTTCATCATTGGATTCCTCGCGTCGAGATCTTCAAAACTAGATCCCATTTTGATAGGTTTTGAAGAACTTTTTTTTTCACGAAAAAACCGGACGAAAAAAACCGGGCGAAAAAACCGAACCGGGAGCACGGTTTTTTCCCTTTTCGAAAGAGGCACGCCCGTGCCTCTCGCGAAATCACAACCTTGCCTCTCGTGGAAGCAAAACCGCGACTCTCGTGGAAGGAAAAAAAACAGAAAACGCGTTTTTTTTCATTTTCGAGAGGCACGACCGTGATTCTCGCGAAAGCACAACCGTGCCTCTCGCGGAAGCAAAACCGTGACTCTCATGAAAGAAAAAAAATAGAAAACGTGTATTTTTTTCCCTTTCCGAGAGGCACGGCCGTGACTTTCGCGTAAGCACAACCATGCCTCTCGCGGAAGCAAAACCATGATTCTCACGAAAGAAAAAATACAGAAAACGCGTTTTGTTTTTCCCTTTCCGAGAGGCACGGTCGTGACTCTCGCAAAAGTACAACCGTGCCTATCGCGGAAGAAAAACCGTGACTCTCGCAAAAGAAAAAAACAGAAAATGCATTTTTTTTCGTTTCCGAAAAGGCACGGCCGTGACTCTCGATAAAGCACAACCGTGCCTCTTACGGAAGAAAAACCGTGACTTTTGCGAAAGGGAAAAAAAGAAAACACGTTTTTTCGCGCAAAAAAGTTTTTTTTTCGAATTGTTTCTTATCGAAAAGCTAAGAAAGACCGGGGGAAAACCAAAACGCAGAAAAAAACCCGGGAAAAACCGTTTAAAAAGTCGAAAACGCGTGTGGAAAAATAAAAAAACAAAATCCGAAGGGAGCGTCCAGAGCGCGACACGTGGCGAATGGCTGAGAGCGCGCCAAGTGGCGCTGATCGTTGCGAGGCTCCTGAAGGAGCGCTTGTTGACTAGTTGCTCCCTAGTTTTGGTACAGAGAAATCTTTCGAAACAACACATGTTATATGGGCCTCTCCTCCACAGACAGAAAGCTTGCATCCACGGCTGCTCTCTTTTTCCACACGGGCGCGCTGCGGATTCCCCACCGGTGAGATTTCGACGGACGGACTGGAGGTCAACGGGTATGTTCTTGCTCCTCCAAGTTCTCTCTCCCCCTAGTTCCTTCCCCACTTTTCTTTGCAAATCCATTCACTGATGGCGCTAGGTTTGACTGCAGGAGCGGTGGAGCTAACATCACCGGATGGAAAAAGTGTTGTGTTCCCGGTGGAATCCCAAGATTCCATGAGTGCTCCAGCCCTAGAGCTCGACAAGGACGAAGAAGCAGCGATGGTTGGAGATGGGAAGAGATACGAGGTGTGCTCTCAAGCTACAAGCGGCTGGACGAGGAGGTGCGGTTTTTTCTGTCCCCCCCCCCCCATCATGCTTCATTCGCATATGTTCAGCTTAAGAGATGCATTCTCGACATACCCTGCTGGTACAATCCTGTGATGGATCCCTATTTAGAAAGACCAAATATCAAACAGTTAAGTGTCTGATTTGTCTTGTTTGAGTCGTGTCCCTAGTAGGAGACGCAGAGAGTAATGGTTTCAGGTTGTTCGTTTTAGATTTCTGAATAGCTTTCTGGTTCGTTTTTTGGATTCTAGGATTAATAAGACCAACCTGTCATTGATACACAGTATCTGTGATGTTTGGATTCCTAGCATCCTCTGATGCATCTTGAAATTATGGGGTTTTTTTGTGGATGTAGCAGGCTGCAAAAATAGATAGAATGAGTTATGCTAATCATGGGCGTGCATATTTGGATTACGTAACAAGAGCTGCTTTCTTATGGTGAAATACATAAATGCAAATTAGTAGGCGATACTGAACTATGTAGTTTTTTTGATTTTAAGCGTGGCGTCTGACATTTAGGCAAGAGTAAGCGAGATAACTTTTTGTTGTGATTATGGCTGGAGTACTGAGACTCACCGCGCATGCAGACACAAAATCTGTTTTGTTTCGATTCTAGGATGAGTGTGCTGGACCTTAAAAAGATGGCTGATTCTGTATTCAAAAAGTCTGAAAAAAGAGAGGATGAGTTATACCGATTATGGTTGTGGATTTGGCTTCTGTAAGTAGAGCTGGTTTCCTATGGTGACAGGAGAAATGCATTTTTTTTCAGCTAATAGTGAGCTGGATATGTGTATGTGATTTCTACTGTGGCGTTTGATATCTATGCAGTGGGGAGCCATATTTCATTAGTTTTTTGGGGGGTTTCTCTAGTCTCTTGTGGTAGGAGGTATCTTGATCATACGAAGTTTTCCAGCGCATACAGATCTTTTGCTGTTATTGATTTATGCTAGTGCTATACCATGAATAGATAACTAATTGATGACTGTTCTTTTTCATGCGACACACTGGCTCAGGGTGAGGCTCGGGAAAGCACCTGGTGAGAGGGACATGAACCCCGACAGGAAAACAACGGTTGAGCTGTCTGTCCATGCTTATGCTGAAAAATGTGAAGGGCATGTCATCAATCCAACAACTGGCACGGAATTTGACTTGTTGGATGAGGCATATGAGTTCTATAACCTATATTCATGGGAAACTGGGTTTGGTATACGGCTGGCGAAGAGCAGGCTCAATGTGCAGAGAACAAGATGTATGCAAGAGATTGTGTGTGCATGCGCGATACGTCTGTGTAAAAAAAAGCATGTTTCTTCCTGGTTTTTTGCATGGTACGTCTGTGTAAATTCAGATCAACCGCTCGTGTCTTGCAATGTGTTGCTGTTTACCAAACAGAAATCTTGGTTTTTTGCACGAGCTGCTGAAAGTTTCTTCCTGGTAAATTGTGAAATGTATCAATAATTTTGGACTGAAATCTGCCAGCATATAGATACGCATCTGATAAGTTCCCTGTCAGTGATCCATTTGACACACTATGGCGTATGTTTGTAAATACTGTAATGTATTTGTACCGTTTGTGAACCATATCAAATTGCTAAGGTGGGTGATGGGTATTCCAATTATTCATTGTTCCTATTCTGTACGTAGAACATGATGTGTGTATTAGTAAAAATCAGCACATGTTGTGTGTTAGCTTAAGTTATTTTGTCAAAATGTGTCGATTTTCAATTCAGTTCTAGTGATAATGGTTTGTGTTGTCTCATCAGGGTGAGAGTGGGAAAAGCATATCTGGAGAATTTGGAGAGGGAGGCCTGGCCGAAAAAGTGCTCGCAAGCTAACTGCAAGCTGGTTGGTAAAGAGGGCTTTTTTTGAACAAGTAAAGAGGGCTTGAGTGGGTAATTAAAAAGATGACTTAGCTGTCAATGTAAGGCAGTTGATATTTCAGTCATTTTCGACTTCGATTTAGTTGTTCTCTGTGTTGGGGAACGTAGTAATTTCAAAAAAATTCCTACGCACACGCAAGATCATGGTGATGCATAGCAACGAGAGGGGAGAGTGCGATCTGCGTACCCTTGTAGACCGACAGCGGAAGCGTTAGCACAACGCGATTGATGTAGTCGTACGTCTTCACGGCCCGACCGATCAAGCACCGAAACTACGGCGCCTCCGAGTTCTAGCACACGTTCAGCTCGATGACGATCCCCGGACTCCGATCCAGCAAAGTGTCGGGGAAGAGTTCCGTCAGCACGACGGTGTGGTGACGATCTTGATGTTCTACCATCGCAGGGCTTCGCCTAAGCACCGCTACAATATTATCAAGGATTATGGTGGAAGGGGGAACCGCACACGGCTAAGAATATGATCACGTGGATCAACTTGTGTGTCTAGGGGTGCCCCTGCCCCCGTATATAAAGGAGCAAGGGGAGGTGCGGCCGGCCAGGAGGAGGGCACACCAGGAGGAGTCCTACTCCCACCGGGAGTAGGATTCCCCCCCCCCTTTCCTAGTTGGAATAGGATTCGGGAGGGGGAAAGAGGAGAGAGAGAAGGAAGGGGGGGCGCCGCCCCCCTCTCCTTGTCCTATTCGGACTAGGGGGGGAGGGGCGCGCGGGCCAGCACTGGCCACCTCTCCTCTCTTTCCACTAAAGCCCACTAAGGCCCATATACCTCCCGGGGGGTTCCGGTAACCTCCCGGTACTCCGGTAAAATCCCGATTTTACCCGGAACACTTTAGATATCCAAATATAGGCTTCCAATATATCAATCTTTATGTCTCGACCATTTCGAGACTCCTCGTCATGTCCGTGATCGCACCCGGGACTCCGAACTAACTTCGGTACATCAAAACTCATAATAAAACTGTCATCGAAACCTTAAGCGTGCGGACCCTACGGGTTCGAGAACAATGTAGACATGACCGAGACACTTCTCCGGTCAATAACCAATAGCGGAACCTGGATGCTCATATTGGCTCCTACATATTCTATGAAGATCTTTATCGGTCAGACCGCATAACAACATACGTTGTTCCCTTTGTCATCGGTATGTTACTTGCCCGAGATTCGATCGTCGGTATCTCAATACCTAGTTCAATCTCGTTACCGACAAGTCTCTTTACTCGTTTCGTAATACATCATCTTGCAACTAACTCATTAGTTGTAATGCTTGCAAGGCTTATGTGATGTGCATTACCGAGAGGGCCCAGAGATACCTCTCCGACAATCGGAGTGACAAATCCTAATCTCGAAATACGCCAACCCAACATTCACCTTTGGAGACACCTATAGAGCTCCTTTATAATCACCCAGTTACGTTGTGAAGTTTGGTAGCATACAAAGTGTTCCTCCAGTAAACGGGAGTTGCATAATCTCATAGTCATAGGAACAAGTATAAGTCATGAAGAAAGCAATAGCAACATACTAAATGATCGGGTGCTAAGCTAATGGAATGGGTCATGTCAATCACATCATTCTCCTAATGATGTGATCCCATTAATCAAATGACAACACATGTCTATGGTTAGGAAACATAACCATCTTCGATTAACGAGCTAGTCAAGTAGAGGCATACTAGTGACGTTTGGTTTGTCTATGTATTCACACAAGTATTATGTTTCCGGATAATACAATTCTAGCATGAATAAGAAGCATTTATCATGATATAAGGAAAGAAAATAATAAAATTATTATTGCCTCTAGGGCATATTTCCTTCAGTCTCCCACTTGCACTAGAGTCAATAATCTAGATTACACGATAATGATTCTAACACCCATGGAGCTTTGGTGTTGATCATGTTTTGCTCATGGAAGAGGCTTAGTCAACGGGTCTGCTATATTCAGATCCGTATGTATCTTGCAAATCTCTATGTCTCCCACCTGGACTAGATCCCGGATGGAATTGAAGCGTCTCTTGATGTGCTTGGTTCTCTTGTGAAATCTGGATTCCTTTGCCAAGGCAATTGCACCAGTATTGTCACAAAAGATTTTCATTGGACCCGATGCACTAGGTATGACACCTAGATCGGATATGAACTCCTTCATCCAGACTCCTTCGTTTGCTGCTTCCAAAGCAGCTATGTACTCCGCTTCACATGTAGATCCCGCCATAACGCTTTGTTTAGAACTGCACCAACTGACAGCTCCACCGTTTAATGTAAACACGTATCCGGTTTGCGATTTAGAATCGTCCGGATCAGTGTCAAAGCTTGCATCAACGTAACCATTTACAATGAGCTCTTTGTCACCTCCATATATGAGAAACATATCCTTAGTCCTTTTCAGGTATATCAGGATGTTCTTGACCACTGTCCAGTGATCCACTCCTGGATTACTTTGGTACCTCCCTGCTAGACTTATAGCAAGACACACATCAGGTCTGGTACATAACATTGCATACATGATAGAGCCTATGGCTGAAGCATAGGGAACATCTTTTATTTTCTCTCTATCTTCTGCATTGGTCGGGGATTGAGTCTTACTCAATTTCACACCTTGTAACACAGGCAAGAATCCTTTCTTTGCTTGATCCATTTTGAACTTCTTCAAAATTTTGTCAAGGTATGTGCTTTGTGAAAGTCCAATTAAGCGTTTTGATCTATCTCTATAGATCTTAATGCCCAATATGTAAGAGCTTCACCGAGGTCTTTCATTGAAAAACTTTTATTCAAGTATCCTTTTATGCTATCCAGAAATTCTATATCATTTCCGATTAGTAATATGTCATCTACATATAATATCAGAAATGCTACAGAGCTCCCACTCACTTTCTTGTAAATACAGACTTCTCCAAAAGTCTGTATAAAACCAAATGCTTTGATCACACTATCAAAGCGTTTATTCCAACTCCGAGAGGCTTGCACCAGTCCATAAATGGATCGCAGGAGCTTGCACACTTTGTTAGCTCCCTTTGGATCGACAAAACCTTCCGGCTGCATCATATACAACTCTTCTTGCAGAAATCCATTCAGGAATGTAGTTTTGACATCCATTTGCCAAATTTCATAATCATAAAATGCGGCAATTGCTAACATGATTCGGACAGACTTAAGCATCGCTACGGGTGAGAAGGTCTCATCGTAGTCAATCCCTTGAACTTGCCGAAAACCTTTTGCGACAAGTCGAGCTTTGTAGACAGTAATATTACCGTCAGCGTCAGTCTTCTTCTTGAAGATCCATTTATTCTCAATTGCTTACCGATCATTGGGCAAGTCAACCAAAGTCCATACTTTGTTCTCATACATGGATCCCATCTCAGATTTCATGGCTTCAAGCCATTTGCGGAATCTGGGCTCACCATCGCTTCTTCATAGTTTGTAGGTTCATCATGATCTAGTAGTATGACTTCCAGAACAGGATTACCGTACCACTCTGGCCCGGATCTTACTCTGGTTGATCTACGAGGTTCAGTGGTATCTTGTTCTGAAGTTTCATGATCATTATCATTAACTTCCTCACTAATTGGTGTAGGTGTCACAGAAACAGGTTTCTGTGATGTACTACTTTCCAATAAGGGAGCAGGTACAGTTACCTCGTCAAGTTCTACTTTCCTCCCACTCACTTCTTTCGATAGAAACTCCTTCTCCAGAAAGTTTCCGAATTTAGCAACAAAAGTCTTGCCTTCGGATCTGTGATAGAAGGTGTATCCAATAGTTTTCTTTGGATATCCTATGAAGACACATTTCTCCGATTTGGGTTCAAGCTTATCAGGTTGAAGCTTTTTCACATAAGCATCGCAACCCAAAACTTTCAGAAACGACAACTTTGGTTTCTTGCCAAACCACAGTTCATAAGGCGTCGTCTCAACGGATTTTGATGGTGCCCTATTTAACGTGAATGCGGCCGTCTCTAGAGCATATCCCCAAAATGATAGCGGTAAATCAGTAAGAGACATCATAGATCGTACCATATCTAGTAAAGTACGATTACAACGTTCGGACACACCATTACGCTGTGGTGTTCCGGGTGGCGTGAGTTGCGAAACTATTCCACATTGTTTCAAATGTACACCAAACTCGTAACTCAAATATTCTCCTCCACGATCAGATCGTAGGAATTTTATTTTCTTGTTACGATGATTTTCAACTTCACTCTGAAATTCTTTGAACTTTTCAAACGTTTCAGACTTATGTTTCATTAAGTAGATATACCCATATCTGCTTAAGTCATCTGTGAATGTGAGAAAATAACGATATCCACCACGAGCCTCAACATTCATCGGACCACATACATCTGTATGTATTATTTCCAATAAATCTGTTGCTCTCTCCATAGTACAGGAGAACGGTGTTTTTGTCATCTTACCCATAAGGCACGGTTCGCAAGTACCAAGTGATTCATAATCAAGTGGTTCCAAAAGCCCATCGGTATGGAGTTTCTTCATGTGCTTTATACCGATATGAGCCAAAAGGCAGTGCCACAAATAAGTTGCACTATGATTATCAACTCTGCATCTTTTGGCTTCAACACTATGAATATGTGTGTCACTACTATCGAGATTTAATAAGAATAGACCACTCTTTAAGGGTGCATGACCATAAAAGATATTACTCATGTAAATAGAACAACCATTATTCTCTGATTTAAATGAATAACCGTCTCGCATCAAACAAGATCCAGATATAATGTTCATGCTTAACGCTGGCACCAAATAACAATTATTTAGGTCTAATACTAATCCCGAAGGTAGATGTAGAGGTAGCGTGCCGACTGCGATCACATCGACTTTGGAACCATTTCCCACGCACATCGTCACCTCGTCCTTAGCGAATCTTCGCTTAATCCGTAGTCCCTGTTTCGAGTTGCAAATATTAGCAACAGAACCAGTATCAAATACCCAGGTACTACTGCGAGCATTACTAAGGTACACATCAATAACATGTATATCACATATACCTTTGTTCACCTTGCCATCCTTCTTATCCGCCAAATACTTGGGGCAGTTCCGCTTCCAGTGGCCAGTCTGCTTGCAGTAGAAGCACTCAGTTTCAGGCTTAGGTCCAAGTTTGGGTTTCTTCTCTTGAGTAGCAACTTGCTTGCTGTTCTTTTTGAAGTTCCCCTTCTTCTTCCCTTTGCCCTTTTTCTTCAAACTAGTGGTCTTGTTGACCATCAACACTTGATGCTCCTTCTTCATTTCTACCTCCGCAACTTTCAGCATTGCGAAGAGCTCGGGAATAGTCTTATTCATCCCTTGCATATTATAGTTCATCACGAAGCTCTTGTAGCTTGGTGGCAGTGATTGGAGAATTCTGTCAATGATGCAATCGAAGCTCTTGTAGCTTGGTGGCAGTGATTGGAGAATTCTGTCAATGACGCAATCATCTGGAAGATTAACTCCCAATTGAATCAAGTGATTATTATAGCCAGACATTTTGAGTATATGCTCACTGACAGAACAGTTCTCCTCCATCTTGCAGCTATAGAACTTATTGGAGACTTCATATCTCTCAATCCGGGCATTTGCTTGAAATATTAACTTCAACTCCTGGAACATCTCATATGCTCCATGACGTTCAAAACGTCGTTGAAGTCCCGAATCTAAGCCGTAAAGCATGGCACACTGAACTATCGAGTAGTCATCAGCTTTGCTCTGCCAGACGTTCATAACATCTGGTGTTGCTCCAGCAGCAGGCCTGGCACCCAGCGGTGCTTCCAGGACGTAATTCTTCTGTGCAGCAATGAGGATAATCCTCAAGTTACGGACCCAGTCCGTGTAATTGCTACCATCATCTTTCAACTTTGCTTTCTCAAGGAACGCATTAAAATTCAACGGAACATCAGCACGGGCCATCTAGCTACAATCAAACATAAACAAGCAAGATACTATCAGGTACTAAGTTCATTATAAATTTAGGTTCAATTAATCATATTACTTAAAGAACTCCCACTTAGATAGACATCCCTCTAATCCTCTAAGTGATGACGTGATCCAAATCAACTAAACCATGTCCGATCATCACGTGAGATGGAGTAGTTTCATTGCTGAACATCACTATGTTGATCATATCTACTATATGATTCATGCTCGACCTTTCGGTCTCCGTGTTCCGAGGCCATATCTGTATATGCTTGGCTCGTCAAGTATAACCTGAGTATTCCGCGTGTGCAACTGTTTTGCACCCATTGTATTTGAACGTAGAGCCTATCACACCCGATCATCACGTGGTGTCTCAGCACGAAGAACTTTCGCAACGGTGCATACTCAGGGAGAACACTTCTTGATAATTAGTGAGAGATCATCTTATAATGCTAACGTCAATCAAAGCAAGATAAGATGCATAAAAGATAAACATCACATGCAGTCAATATAAGTGATATGATATGGCCATCATCATCTTGTGCTTGTGATCTCCATCTTCGAAGCACCATCGTGATCACCATCGTCACCGGCGCGATACCTTGATCTCCATCGTAGCATCGTTGTCGTCTCGCCAATCTTATGCTTCCACGACTATTGCCCCCGCTTGGTGATAAAGTAAAGCATTACAGCGCGGTTGCATTGCATACAATAAAGCGACAACTATATGGCTCCTGCGAGTTGCCGATAACTCGGTTACAAAACATGATCATCTCATACAATAAAATTTAGCATCATGTCTTGACCATATCACATCACAACATGCCCTGCAAAAAAAAGTTAGACGTCCTCTACTTTGTTGTTGCAAGTTTTATGTGGCTGCTACGGGCTTAAGTAAGAACCAATCTTATCTACGCATCAAAACCACAATGATAGTTTGTCAAGTTGGTGTTGTTTTAACCTTCGCAAGGACCGGGCGTAGCCACACTTGGTTCAACTAAAGTTGAAGAAACTGTCACCCGCTAGCCACCTTTGTGCAAAGCACGTCGGGAGAACCGGTCTCGCGTAAGCGTACGCGTAATGTCGGTCCGGGCCGCTTCGTCCAACAATACCGCCGAACCAAAGTATGACATGCTGGTAAGCAGTTGACTTATATCGCCCACAACTCACTTGTATTCTACCCGTGCATATAACATCAACACATAAAACCTAGGCTCTGATACCACTGTTGGGGAATGTAGTAATTTCAAAAAAATTCCTACGCACACGCAAGATCATGGTGATGCATAGCAATGAGAGGGGAGAGTGTGATCTACGTACCCTTGTAGACTGACAGCGGAAGCGTTAGTACAACGCGGTTGATGTAGTCGTACGTCTTCATGGCCCGACCGATCAAGCACCGAAACTACGGCGCCTCCGAGTTCTAGCACACGTTCAGCTCGATGACGATCCCCGGACTCCGATCCAGCAAAGTGTCGGGGAAGAGTTCCGTCAGCACGACGGCGTGGTGACGATCTTGATGTTCTACAGTCGCAGGGCTTCGCCTAAGCACCGCTACAATATTATCGAGGATTACGGTGGAAGGGGGCACCGCACACGGCTAAGTATATGATCACGTGGATCAACTTGTGTGTCTAGGGGTGCCCCCTGCCCCCGTATATAAAGGAGCAAGGGGAGGTGCGGTCGGCCAGGAGGAGGGCGCGCCAGGAGGAGTCCTACTCCCACCGGGAGTAGGATTCCCCCCTTTCCTAGTTGGAATAGGATTCGGGAGGGGGAAAGAGGAGAGAGAAAAGGAAGGGGGGGCGCCGCCCCCCTCTCCTTGTCCTATTCGGACTAGGGGGAGGGGCGCGTGGCCCAGCCCTGGCCACCTCTCCTCTCTTTCCACTAAAGCCCACTAAGGCCCATATACCTCCCGGGGGGTTCCGGTAACCTCCCGGTACTCCGGTAAAATCCCAATTTTACCCGGAACACTTCCGATATCCAAATATAGGCTTCCAATATATCAATCTTTATGTCTCGACCATTTCGAGACTCCTCGTCATATCCGTGATCGCATCTAGGACTCCGAACTAACTTCGGTACATCAAAACTCATAAACTCATAATATAACTGTCATCGAAACCTTAAGCGTGCGGACCCTACGGGTTCGAGAACAATGTAGACATGACCGAGACACTTCTCCGGTCAATAACCAATAGCGGAACCTGGATGCTCATATTGGCTCCTACATATTCTACGAAGATCTTTATCGGTCAGACCGCATAACAACATATGTTGTTCCTTTTGTCATCGGTATGTTACTTGCCTGAGATTCGATCGTCGGTATCTCAATACCTAGTTCAATCTCGTTACCGGCAAGTCTCTTTACTTGTTTCGTAATACATCATCTTGCAACTAACTCATTAGTTGTAATGCTTGCAAGGCTTATGTGATGTGCATTACCGAGAGGGCCCAGAGATACCTCTCCGACAATCGGAGTGACAAATCCTAATCTCGAAATACGCCAACCCAACATTCACCTTTGGAGACACCTGTAGAGCTCCTTTATAATCACCTAGTTACGTTGTGACGTTTGGTAGCACACAAAGTGTTCCTCCGGTAAACGGGAGTTGCATAATCTCATAGTCATAGGAACATGTATAAGTCATGAAGAAAGCAATAGCAACATACTAAACGATCGGATGCTAAGCTAATGGAATGGGTCATGTCAATCACATCATTCTTCTAATGATGTGATCCCATTAATCAAATGACAACACATGTCTATGGTTAGGAAACATAACCATCTTCGATTAACGAGCTAGTCAAGTAGAGGCATACTAGTGACGTTTGGTTTGTCTATGTATTCACACAAGTATTATGTTTCCGGATAATACAATTCTAGCATGAATATTAAACATTTATCATGATATAAGGAAATAAAATAATAACATTATTATTGCCTCTAGGGCATATTTCCTTCAGTCTGCATGCTAATCTGTGCAAAATCAAATACTCCCTCCGTTCCTAAATACTTGTCTTTCTAGGCATTTCAACAAGTGACTACATACGAAGTAAAATGAGTGAATCTACACTCTAAAATATATCTACATACATCCGTATGTAGTAGTCATTTGAAATGTCTAGAAAGACAAATATTTAGGAACGGAGGGAGTACATGTGATATATCCTGCATATGGTGATGGTACATTGGAGTTAGGAGGTGATCAAGGGTCCAAAGAATTTCATGGCACAAATGTGTGACTATGCTTTCGACTGAAAATGTTGTGCCAGCGATTGGTAATCACAAACAGGTTATGGAAATGGATAAGCAATGTGCATAGTCATCTGTGGAATACTGAGTTTCAACTAACATTAGATATTTGTTAGTAAATACTACTCCCTCCGTAAAAAAATATAAGAGCGTTTAGATTATTAAAATAGTGATCTAAACACTCTTATACTCCTATTTCCTTATAGAGGGAGTACCTGTTAACTACCTTGCTATCATTACATACACTCTGATGTGTAAGTCCTCATCATGTTTACTCTCTAATCCAATATTGTAATCAGGAGAGCGGTTAATTTTATTTGCCAGCACTCACGGCACAGTCGGCGCGTGAGTGGAGCAAAGAACTTGTGCCAGCTGTCGCTTACAGCGTACTGGTCAGTTGTGTACAAGTGTTCATGAAACCTTGTAAACATGTTAATGCGTGGTAGCCTGTTTATACAGGTTAAATAAGTTAGAGGGTGTTTGTTTTCAGGGACTTATTGGTCTAGGGACTTAAATAAGTCCCTATAAGTCCCATCTAAACCAAACAGGAGGGACTTATAGGGACTTAAAGTGGGCATTTGAGACTTATAAAATAAGACTCTCAAAGAGGGACTTATTGGGACTTATAGTTGTAATATGGTCTTATAGAGACTTATAAGTCTCAGGAACCAAACAGGTAAGGACTTTTTAGGGACTAAGGACTTATAAGTTGGGACTAAAAAAAGTCCTAGGACTTGTGAACCAAACAGGCCCTTAAGAGCATTGGCATTAATTTATCAAACTCGAGCCTACAGGTCATGGTTCATCTACGTGCACATTCAAACTTGTGGTAGACTAACGAGTGTAGGATGTCAAATGGATAAAATTGATGGCGAAGTATCGAGTGAAAACTGATTTTCAGTGAAAATCTGGAAACTTGCCGTGTGAGCCATTAGATCTACAAAGAACGGCACAGATCAAAGGTGGGAATTCTAACCGGCCACTTAAACATCAATTAGCAGAAACCCCCTCTTATCTCGATGATTAGCAGATTACTTGGCCGTATCCAACCTAACTCGCCCCGTACCATGGTGCAGCTGCCGCGGTGAATCCACAGAGGTAGGCGGGCATAGCTGACGGGGCTCCCAACTGCGGCGACGCAGCCGCGCACCGTGCCGAAGCTCTCCTCGGCGAGGAGCGCAGTCCCGAGAAGCCGAGTCAAGGGACGCGCTGGCGAGGGTGCCCGTGGCGTCGGCTCAGGGAGCCTCCCTCACCGACGACGTGGACCTTGCTGCAAGGGATTGGGACTGCGTAGGAGGCGAAGAGCTCGCCGGCACAGCCCCGGAGGTGAAGTAGAGCGACACAGCCACGCATCGCTAACAGCACCTCTGAGCTCCACGCGACGCCGTAACGGTGGCCGTGACCTGCAGTGTAGGTTGCGTGAAGCACATCGGCGTCCGGATGTGGCAACCTCGAAGGGCAACTCGACAGCCGCGGGTTGCCCCCACGCTACGTCGTTCTCTGAAGAATTGTACACTGATTTTGCAGTTCTCTGAAGAATTGTCCAGCACAAACTCTGTTCTCTGAAGTACTTTACCTGGATATGTTGAAGCTTGTGCACGGAAAGTTGCTGTTCAGTTGGTGCTGGAGCACACCGCAAAAAGAAAAAGTTAGTGCTGAAGCTGTGCAATTAAAAAATAGGTACTGGAGTTGTGCAACTTCCCTGTAGTTTTTGAATACAAAAATCCTACACTTACGGACTACAAGCCACGGACTGCTCTTACGGACAGACGTGTCCACCCCACGCTGAACTTTCCCCCCTAATTTCCAGCGGGGGGGGGGGGGGGGGGGGGGGGGGGGCAACGTGACCCAATACGATAAGGCCACTGTCAGCCTGTAATTATAATCCGTGATTTTCATCCCATAACTGTAGCAAAGCTCTTTTGAATGTGTTTGTTCGCTGGTCATCGACAAACTGAAAATACTTGAAGCTTCTCTCTGCAAATGGTGCCATGAGAGCTCAGGGAGATCAATGTGATGTGTGGCCGTTTTCCTAACTACATGTTCCAGTTCACGGGTAGTGGAAGTAACGCAGTGGCTCATGGGGTCTTAGTAATGTAGGAGTACTAATCATAGATCCGTTGATTACATCAGAAATTTGAAGAGTTGTATGTGAATATATTAGAATAGGAGACGAGGGGAAAGCCACCACACAGAATTGCAACGACCAAAACAAACAAAAATGAAGATACAGATTACAGAGTTGGACCTTTTTTTTTACGGAGCTACGGCGAACTTACGCCGGCCTGAACCATTTCATTATAAGATAGAGTACATTTACAAAGGTTGAGAGTTGGGAGCGAGGGTGAGATTACACTCGGCCAATAAAAATTTAATTACAAGACTTGGGTCATCACACAATAGAAAGCAGAACTGAAATAAAAGGTCAGTTTAAATTTTGCTTCTTGAAACAGAGCACTTGATCTTCAGGTAATCTTCATTTGGGGGTTTCCATCTGCTGCCTTTCTTCATAGATGGTCTCTTGTTATTGTTGCTTCAATACTCTGTGATTTCTTTATAGTGGATTTCTGGGGAACTTAATTTTTCCTTTAGGCTGCACGCTGCAGCATTCATTCAGCTAAGGAACTGAATATGAACAGCTAACCAAAAGCTGGCCCAACCCAATTGTCTGCACTAGAATTTGGACGACAGCAAATACAGACCAACAGCTTCGAAGGGCAAGCAGCGCCAAGGTCAGCGGGCTGCCATCGCACTGGGGTGGGACGGGCAGGACGGGCAGCGCCAAGGCCGTCAGACTCGTCGTCGCGTCGGAGCAGCCCCAAGGGCGCCGGGTGGTCGTTGCCTGAAGTAGCGCTGAGGCCGCCGAATCACCATTGCGTGGTGCAGCACCCGCCATCGCGCGGGGGCTCGCCTGGTCGCCGTCGCATAGGTCAGATGGGGCGGCGGCGAGATTTGGGTTAGAACTTGGAAGGATAGGAACGGGTAGAATAAGACATGGAGTTACCTAATTACTGAAAGAGGGGGTTATGTGAAAAATGGAGTTAAATGGCTGGTTAGTGCTCCCACCTTTGATCTCTGCCGCTCGCTATTGATCCAAGGTCCCACGATGGAAGTTTCCAGATTTGCACCGAATTCCAGTTTTCACTTGATACTTCGCCAAAATTGATTCCCAGATTAAACATAGAAGTTTTCACACTAACGGGCAGAACTTGAGGAGTTCTATTTGTGCAGCGGCAAAAAAACAAATTAATCTGGATGCGCTTAGTCAAGGGCGGCTAATGAAGAACAAATCTTAACAGTCGAACTTGTGGCCAGCCATGGAATCCAGTCACGTACAGGTCTGCGTCCTACTATGCATGGCTATGCACTCAGCTCGACGCGGTGTGCGTACATGTCAGACCAAGTGGTGGTAGTTTAGATTCGTTTGCATGCTATGTGGTGGGACCTACCTGGCTGCGACCAAAGTGAGGTCGCAGACGTGAAGTGCTAATGCAAATCGGCCATTATAGATGAACATGGCGTAATTAGTCAAGACTAATACTTCTGAATCTATCGCATTCACCATTACGACGCACATGTGGCTAAGCTGTTCCAAATTTCTAGCGTGTAAAACGGATAAAACTCTCAAGTCCAAGTTTAGTGGTACTTGCTTTTAAACACAAACAGCAGCGTAACCGTGCTGCATTTGCTAGTCAAAATGGACAGACGAATTAACATCAAACAAAATAAACTTGCTTAGTTCGTGAAGAGCTAATGGTGAACGAACATGCGTGCCCTTGACCAGCTAACGATCCTCCACGGCATGCACGCATAGGTCTACAGCTCGCATAGCAGTGCGTTCATTTCAGGGGCACGTCTGAGTCTAGATGGCTTTGCATGTGCGTTCTACACGGGCGCTCTCCTCTGGTCACCAATCGACCACGACGTGCATGCACGGGTCATACAAGTCTGCACGCGCATGGGGCATCAGTACTAAAAAGCCCAACGCTGTGCGTACATTTCAGTTAAGTGTAAGAGCCCTAGGTGCTTTTGCATGTGGAAAAATAAATGGAATACAGGCAGTATACACTCACAGCGGGAATCCCAATGCTGGCCAGACGGCAAGGATAGCGGCCTGCCTATAGCACGGCCATCAAACGCATTTTTTGTATCTATATTTACTATTGAACGCAAGAGGTATTTTTGGTCCCCTCAAAAAGAGACGTTCCTGTTGACTACGAACGAGGCGACTACAGTGTTTTCGTAAATCTTAAGATGATATGACGGCCGAGTCTCTCAAAGATGCTCATAGAGGTAGGGTGTGCGTGCGTGCGTTCATAGGGTGAGTATATCCACATATATATATTGTTGTACTTGTGTTAAAAAAACAAAAATATATTGTTGGTTCGTCGTGCATTTTTGTAGGAAACCCCTTAACTTGTTTCCTAATCAACACACAATACTGATGTATTTCAAATTAAAGGACGGTACATGTGGAAAAAAAGGTGGTTTTATATCATCGTATATTCCTCGCCACTCTAGCGTGGCTGTGGACAACCAACTCGGTTTCGAGCCCACATACGAATTCCTCAAAAACTCACTCTGTGTTTCACCACACGTACTATACTTAGTAGAAGGAGATTAATAAAGCGAACTCTTCTCTAAACCGCGCACGCACGATCGCAGAAATCACGCCCACGTATCCGCAGGATCACAAAGTAGAGAAATTGATCAATGCCAGGAGAGCTAGGGCGACGGCTCGACGAATCAAGCCAGCTCCAAGGTTGTGCTCTAGGGTTGGCTGGTGCTAAACTGGAAGGCACGAGCCGCTTGTGTTACTTCTGCGGATCGGTCGAGGAAGGATGATATTCGTGGCGTTGAGGGTGGCCGGCCCGAAGGGGTTGGAGGAGGTCTCCACGCCGAGTACTTTCCGGCGAGGTGACACGCGACGACGAAGCAACTTTATTCGAACTTGGTTCTGCCCCAAGCTGGCTTGGCTCACTGTACACAGCAACGTAGCAAGCTAACCTTAAGCTAGTTAATTGATATGCTACGCGGCGGGAATACGCACATACTCTCTCTGTCCGCCACAGATAAGTGTACATCTAGCTTTTTGTTTTAAGTTAAAGTTTCAAGACTTTGACCAACTTTCTAGAAAAAAATAAAAGTATTTATGGCATTAAATTAATATCACTAGATTCATTTTGAATTGTACTTTGATAATATATCAATTTGATGTCAAGTATGTTACTACTATTTTTTTATAAAGTTGGTTAAAATTTTAAAATTTTTATTTAAAACAAAAGATAGATATACACTTATTCGCGGACAGGGGAGTATAGCAAAAGCTCGGCCGATCGATTGATCTACTAGCCGGCTGGCTCCAGGAACGCACGTACACAACTTGGCTTATTGCCAAAGGATTTGCTTTGCTTTATTGATCTCACGGTTGTTACAAAGGGTACGGTAGATTCATATATATACTAGGCTACACCTAGCAATACTAGTCCTACACGGACAGAATACCGACGTGTTTAATCCTAACAATCACACCCCCTCCTCCCCCCCCCCCCCCCCCCCCCCCCCCTCCCTAAATACAACGTCGTTACGTTACAACTCTGACGCTGATCCATTTTCACCTCCCCAAGAACTTCTCTCGATCCAAAGCTTTGGTTAGGATATTTGCCAACTGATCATTGATGCAATTGTAGTTGACCTTGTCTTACCTTCTTCCACGCCGTCCTTCATGTAGTGATACATCGTATCAATGTGCTTGCTCCTATTACGTCACACTGGATCCTCACATAGAAAAATTATACTCACTGTCAACGTTGAGCACCACTTGTTTCAAATCATGATTCATGAGATCACCATGTAGCCACCTCGCCACACACCTTGACACACCGCGGTTGCTTTACTCTTCTTGCTCAGTTCAAGACGAGGTTCAATTGGAGCGTCAAATAGATTGCAATCTTTCATGCCACAGCCTTCAAGTAACTTCCTTGTGTATGCCTCCTGGCATAATGTGATCCCTCCGTCTTTTGTTGTACCTCTATCTCGGGGTAGTAGCTTAAAAGACCTAGATCATCCATATTGAAAAGCCTTTTCATCTATAGCTTGAACTTTGCAATCATCTCTTCATCTGCTCAGATAATTAATAGGTCGTCGTGGTAGATTCGAACTAGTAGAAGACCCCTTCCTTCTCCTCACTTGTACAATGTATACTCTAGTGGGGTTTTCTCAAATCCAAGAGAAATCATCGCCCGAGTCAAGATTGATGCTCCATGCCCGAGGGTCTTGTTGTTGCCCGTACAAGACTTTGTGTATCTTCAGTACCTTGTGTTCTTCTCCCTCTTTGATGAATCCCGGTGGTTGATTCACATACACATCTTCTTCTATCTCGCCGTTCAAAAACAAGGATTTTACATCCATGTGATGTGTTCTCCATGATTCCTGAGCCGCGAGAGTGATGAGTAATCTCACTGATTTCATCTTTGCAGCAGGATTGAACACTTATTCGAAGTTCACGCCTTCCTCTTGCATGTACTCTTTGGCTACTAGCCTTGCTTTGTGCTTCACAAACCCTCCGGTATCTTTCTTGATCTTAAAATCCCACTTGAGATCCATGGCTTTTTCATTGTCAGGAAGATCCATAAGATCTCATCTATTATTGTCATGGATCGACCCCAACTCTTCTTCCATAGCTTGATACCAACACTCCGTATTTGCGCTCACAAATTCTGCCGGTTCATCGGTACTTACTAGACACTGTCGCCCACTCCTTTTACCTTCACCGGGTCAAATGTCCAAAGAGCTTTCTTCGGATATGTGGGTGTAACACCGGCTGTAGTTGTGTGGGTGTAGCCGTGTAGGTGGTGGTGCCTTTCCTCCTGTACTTTCGGGGACAAAGAATTTTCTTTTAAAGTTGCTGTCGGGCTTCATCCCGGCGCGTGGCATGACAATCTCGTGGGCGTCATCCCGGTGGAGCTGGGCAAGTGCACGGGATTCGACGTCGTCGACCTGTCCATGAATGGCATCACTGGCCACATCCCGGCCGGCTGTTGGTTTTAGAACGCTATATCCGAACCCAGAAGCAACACGTACGGTACGGGGCAAAGCTAGCTCAAACAAAACTAGCAGCTTGATCGATTTTGTCTAGCACACGTAAGTGCAGCTCGCCGGACACTTGGGTATGTGTAAGACTGTACGTACGCCTGGGCGGTCGGCATGCTCAGTGCGCTCGCCAAGCTCGTTCTTGGCACAACCGGCTCTCCGGTCAGATACTTCCGGAGATCGGCTCGTGCGCGGACTGGAGCTCGGTGAGTCGGTGATAACTCACTGGCCAGCGTGATACCGGTGAGCAACGGTAAAGATTCCAGCTCACATTGATTTTGACCTGGCGCGACTCAGGTGCGATGTCGAAGGAGTTCGCCGGGCTCACGCGGCTTGGTGTGCTCGACGTCTCGCACAACAAGCTATCCGGCGACCTCTAGTTGATGTCCGCTCTCGAGAACCTCGTCGCGCTCAACGTCTCCGGGCGTGCGCCGGAGACAGCGTTCTTCGCGAAGCTGCCCATGAGGGACAATGAGGGCAACCCAGTGCTCTGCCTCTCCCGGTGCCCCGGCAACACCAGTGACAGCGAGCGCACGGCGCAGCGTGCCCCTTGCGTCTCCACAGCCGTCCTGCTCACTGCTCTCGTGGTCACCTGATTGTCGCGGCGATTGTCCGACCCGGCCTCCGGCGCCAGGCATCGGCCATCGAGGTGGTTGGAGCTGACAGCGAGGATCTCCGGGGGTGTAAATGGGCCCCTTAGCTGACGTGGCGACTGTGGTACGCTGTGGCGTAGGTGTTGTGTATGCACATACATAGCCCAGGACCGGCCTGACAAGTTCAGGGACCGTATAGTAGCAGTATTGGCAACTTTCAGGACCGTATTGAGGCACTTCGCAACTTCCAGGACCGTTTTGAACACTGCCACTAAGTTTAAGGACCAAGAATGCATTTTACTCCATCTGGCTGTGTGCCTGACCGTTGTGGTGTGCCTTGCTTGCCGCATTGTGTGAATAATCTCTACTCCTAATGTCTCGGTCGGTAGGTTGCGTTTCGAGTTTTATTTTCGTCCCACCTCACCCGGTCTTTTTTGGTACTTCTTTGGTACTTGCTCCCACCTCCCGCTCAGCTGAGACGGTTTATTTTCGTACTCCCTCCCACCTTTCAGGTAGTTCCCTCCACGCAAAAATAATCGAACCAACCAATCTCTACTCCTTATGAAGCAGTTGGTAGCCTCGTACGGTTTATTTTCGTCCCACCTACCATGGTTTTATTTGGGACCTACTCCCACCTCCCAATTTTGTCGGTTTTTATCGTCGGTTTTTTATTCGCCCCCTCCCACTGGCCGGACAAACCCAACGTTTATTTGGTAACACAATGAATTCACATATGGTGATTGATTTCTTCTTTGGTAACCCAACTAACGGATGGTAATCAATCTTCAAATATCAAAACCAAACATACAAGGCAACAATTAATTCATTTTTTTCTGACCGGTTATTTTTCGTCCCCCCTCCCAAATACCTTTTCGCTTCACTGCCCACATAAACCCATCGGATTAGTTAGCACATAAAAGAATTAATCACAATCAATCAAGCATTGATGGGATATTTCCTTACATTGATGTGATTTTCATTTCTTATCATGAATCATACACGTCAAAAAAAGGTACAGCGTGCGAGTATCGTGGGCACATGCCCTACAAATCCGAAAATGCCTATAAAAATTAAATCAGAATCAATCAAGCATTGCTGGTATATTTTACTTGTTTTGATGGGATTTTTGTACACGGTACCATTAACTCGATCCTCCCACCGCTGCCCTTCTCACGAGCCTGGACGGCCGATCCTCTCGACGTCTACCCTCATGTGTCCTCACGCCGCCATCATCTTCTTCTCTCCGATCTCCTTGACTAGTAGGACTCCTCTGTGCCCCAGGCCCTGGCCGACGCCGGCGACTCCTCGGTACTCCACCCGCGCCATCACATGCGACGCAGGCGAAACTCCAGCTGATGCCACGGGATCCACATCCTACGCTCGTCGGCCATCTTCCACTCCGGCTGCTGCATGGTGCCGCTGCTGCGGGAGGCAACCTGGCAGGGGTAGACGTAGCCGTCCTCGTGCAGCCCGACCCATGTGTCTAGCTCGGCGGCCAAGTAGCCTCGGCCTCTGAAAGGCAGCATCCACTCCCCATGGCGCCTCCACTTGCAGCTCCTGGTGTCGACGGAGTACGTGCCGCAGACCGCCTTGCACCACGAGGACACGAATATGGTGCGCCCGTCCGGGTGCAACGCGTAGGAGAAGATCATCTCGTCCTTGGTGAAGGGCGTCGGCATGCTTTTCCAGGACCAGTAGGTGGGCAGCAGGTCGTCGTCTTCCGTCGTCGGTGGCTTCGCCATCGCCTCAAAGGACACAGGCCGCTCCATGAAGTGGAAGGCGAACGCGCACAGCGCGTTGCCGGCGCCGGAGGTCAGGAAGGTGTTGGAGCCACAAAGCAGTGCGTCTCGAACGGGAGGGCCGACGGGCAGTCCGGCGGTGTTAGTGTCGTAGAAGAGGGTTCCGGCGTGTATGTTGCTCGTGGCGATGATGTTGCTGCCCAGGGCTGCGAACTACATGGCACGGCCATGCTCAGGTGACACTAGCCGGAGGACAGGGGGGGCGCTGAGGTCGGGACTGTCGGCATCGATCTTGCGGATGGTGAAGCCCTTGTGCCAGTCGTCTAGAACCAGATAGAGGCTCTTCTCCTTGTTGCCGCTGCGGTCGTGGTAGTAGTTGGGCTCATCCTCCTCGCCCTGCCTTCTTTGCTTAGACATCCCGCCCCCGACTGACTAAATTCTGAAGTATATACCAGAAAAACACGTACGCAGACGAAAACACTTGTATAGATTGGACGTAGCTGGCTAACCACGGTTGATGTAGTATCGATCTACTAGAAGCAACACGGATACGCGCAATCAATTGATACACACGGGCATGCCTCATGCCCGCTGATCTTTCTATTGGTCTCTGGGTGTACTGTTTATAGGGGTGCAGGGTAATACGTATATACAGCTATAGCTAGGACTTGCAACATAACCGATTCGGGACGGAACTACTGATCCTACTTGGTGATGGATTCCTGCACAAGCCGGACATGAGACGTGCTTTTTTTCTTGAGGGAAACGCCGCCACCGCCGCCGCCAGTGCGGAACCCTAGGGCAGGGCGCTAGGATCCCCAAAGCAGGGCGGGCAGTGAGGAGCGGCGCAAGGAGGCCGTGTCGGTCGTTCCCACCACCAGCGCTAAACCCCAGGTATTTACGTTTCGTGTCCTCCCCGCACTCTACGCTGATACATCAGCGAGGAGCTGACGGTGGAAATGCTACTCCTCCCCGAACTCTATGATGCTTGATTCGATCTCGTGGAATGGAGCCATGACGGTGGGCAAGGCTATTGAGTTTGCTCCTAACGCCGGCTTGGGCGATGGGTGGGACGAATGCGAGCAGCGGCCAACGGCGGACATGGACTCAAGCCAGCACAGGTCCACGGCGGTAGAGGAGAGACACCACCCACCACCCATCGATGCAGTGAGGAGTGTGGTGTTCTACAGTATGGTAATTGGTAAAAGTTTTTGGTCCTATAATATCAGAGAGAGAGAGAGCATATTACATAAAAATAACGATGAGAATTTAGATGCATTGTTTGTCACGGAGCTGTGACTGGCCAATTTACATGAAATTAATTTCCTTAGTTGTGGTGGCAAATATAATACACCTAATCCATATTGTTATGCACTAGCGTGTGTGTGAGATAGATGAATTATGGTCTCATACCCAATAAGATGGATATGTGCGTGTGTTAGAGAGAGAGAGGGGGGGGGGGAGAGGGGGAGAGACAGTGAAGAAGAGGGACGTCAAGAGTGTGTGTGTGAGGATTTGATGGTAAAAAAGGTCGCCAATGTCACTTGATATGTATGAGAATATTAAATGTAATATTAACATGATTAATATTAAACTCTTAAAGTTACGGAAATGTTACCCGTTGCAACGCACGGGCGTTCTTCTAGTTTTGGTAGATGGTGACATGACAACTGACTGGACGCTTTCAGTAGTCAAAACCAGTCAACACATGGTCAAACCGGCCTTGGGTTGATTTTTGTCCGGTTTTAAAAGTTTGAGGTTGTAAATTGAACGGTTTTGGAGTTCAGGGTGTATATTAGACTTTGATAGTAGTTTGGGATGTAATATGTTCCCTTCTCTACAAAATACGCATTCAATTCTTTAGACGCCTTTGCTGTCAGACACTGGAGGTACAAGTTGGAGAAGGACAGCAGCGGTGTGATGGACCCCAATGAATTTTAGAGCTGGATATATAGTGCATTCTTCTTCTGTTTCCCGAACATGTATCCGGATGCCTGCCATATTTGCGCCGAGAGGAAAAATTTGAACCATATATTTGTGTTAAAAGAAGGGTCGAGAAAAAACAGAAATGTACTAACGGTGGCAACGACAAGACAGCATGAGTGCCAAAATCATTGCTAATATAATCCACTACATCTCTTCTAATCATCTCAGAATAACAAAATTCAGTCTACATATATCAGCAAGCATAATTCCAACCGAGAAACCGATACAATCACGATGCCTGAAATCATGGCTTATTACAGTACCAACCTAACTAGCCTGTAATACAAGTCCTAGCAACAGTTCATACAAGAGGGAAGCAAATTATCCTTTATTATTAGCTCAATAGCCTCATCTAACGTGGTAGGCTAGCAGATGACAAGAACTCTGCCTCCAAGCTATAGCGTCGTTGGCTACCTCCTGGCCGTACGGACGATTGCCGAGAAGATCGACTCCTTCGTGTCAACGGCCTTGCTTGCATCTGTTCTCCATAACTCGGATCAGGCTGAGTTGAGTTCATCCGTTTTGTCCGTAGAGTCTGCAGTTCCGTCTCCACCTGTTTCATGGTTGGTCTTTCTTCGCCGTGTAGCCTCAAGCAACGCTCTGCCAAAGAAGCGACAGTACTGATCTCTTCCTCGGTTGCTTCCTCGAGCACCTGGGAATTTGCAATACCTGTGATTCTTCCCGTTGAGCTGCCTGGTATGGAAATACTCTGGATCTAAGTACCCAAATGTACCTTGCACATTAGTGACAATGTGTGTTTGATCAATCGGAACCAACCTAGACGCACCAAAATCTGAAACTTTAGCCGTGTAGTTCCCATCCAAGAGTATATTTGAGGAGTTCACATCATGATGGAAGATTGATATTGAAGCTGAAGAGTGGAGATAAGATAGAGCTCCTGCTGTTTCCTGCGCAATCCTTAAGTGATCAGCCCAGGACAAAGAAAAACCTTTATTTGAATCAGCATGAAGAACATGAGATAGTGAGCCATTGGATACATACTCATATACTAGCAGTGGAACCTCGGTTTCGAGGCAACATCCAAATAGCTTGACAATATTTCTATGATTTATCTGAGACAGGACTGCGACCTCATTGATGAATTGACTGATCTCACACTGCTTAATGATCTTAGACTTTTTTATTGCAACGACACGCTGATTAGACAATATGCCTTTGTAAACCATGCCATGGCCCCCACGTCCGATGATACGTGTAGGATCAAAGTAGTTGTTGCCTTCTCCAGCTCTTCTAGCGGGAAAATCTTAGTATTCTCATTTGCAATTTCATCCGATGATATCACCGTTTCTAGTAGAAGACCTTGGTTCTTCCGGAAATAGTTATTCCGCAGTTGCTTTTGAACATTTCGTTTCCATCTACGAATGAGAAGTGTTGCACTGAAGCTCAGAAATATAATGCCGAAACCACAAGACAACCCAATAATTATACCTGTAGGCATTAAGCTCTTTTAAGTTTCCGTTCTATCTTGTCTATCAAAAATGTAACGATAGTAGTGTTACCTAAGAGCAGAGGTTGTTGCCTCTTAGTACACTGCATTTTTAATGGATTATACTCAGTCTTGCGAGGACATTCAGTACAACTAAAGCTTCCTCTAGTATTATGGCATGTCCCGTTACAGTTGTTCGGTCGAAGGCATTCATTAATATCTGAAATTAACAAAATCTTGATAAGATGTCTTGACAAAATCTGTGACACAGAAATCGGAAGATTGTACATCATTTTTTAGCAGCTGGCAACTTTTTAAATTAGCATACATGATTTTATATATCATACTTTTTTTCCAGCGGCATAGGCAGTTAAGGTAGACGGTATAGTACAAAGTTTTGAGCATTTCAAGTGTAAAGTGAGGGGGATTACATTTGTCAGCCCAGAGAGAGAGAGAGAGAGAAAGAAGAGGGAGGGGGGGGGTACCTTGACAACCGGTTTTGATGTATGGATTTCCTTGGAAGACATCTGAGCATTTGCAACGGGTAACCAGCATAGACCCCTTCAGATATTACTTTCATACACTTGCTGTTCGTACTCACACAAGCATATCCAGATCTATTCTGTTGGGCCTCTGCGCAACTCAGATTAGCAGCGACTCATTTCATAGAGAAAAATAATCCATGTGCAGAAAAAAGGTTTCCAGGAACTAATAAAAAAGACAGGGAGGTCCCTTGTTGTTGGTCAGAAATGGTGACATTAATGGTTCGGAAAGCTGTGGCTGGTCCCGGGAGTATTCTGCCCCATTATCGCCCCATCCACTTCACGCAAAGATTCGTACAGTAGGCACTAGAGCCCCAGACGGTTTGCAGCAGCAGCATGCTTAACCAGTGCGTTTGACCGAACAAACAGCGGTGGATAGGTCCTAGGGGTAGGTTGCAGGTCCCGGTGTAGGCAGCAGCCAGTGTACAGGCCTGACAAGAGTGACATATCGGTCACTGTTCAACCCACCAGTGTACAGGCCTTTTTTCGAGTTGAAAACCACGCAGCTGTCTGAGTGGAGAGAGAGAGGATAAATGTGAGGAGAGAGAGCCTCTTCTAAGGCCGTGAGAAGGAAGACGAGTTGGCAGGAAGGAGAGAGAGGGGTTGTTTTTTAGGTAGCGAGAGATATGTGAAAGAGAAAAAAAAGAATTGTTCACCATGAGAGAGAGCGACGTGTATGCTGGTAAGAGCGAGAAAAGAAAAAAAGTGAGGAGCAGTGAGGCGTTAGAGCAAGAGCTTCCGTATTTTCAAGATTCGGTTTCAAGTTGCGAGTCATGGGTCGGCACACCTGTCCACATCGACTGGAATGGGACATGTCTGCCGAATCTTGTTCCTGACGGAATAGGCTCAGGTCCATATTTTCAAATCATTTCAGCCTCCCCTTACTGTTTACATAGGCCTGCTAATCCAAACGCTTTCGCAGTACGGGGCACATATCCCATCACAGAACATTTGAAGTGGATGGACTAGATAGTGGGGAGCACAGCACCCGGGACCAAAAAATCCACTCTCTTAATGGTTCCTTCGTCAACATTTATGTCAATGACATGTTTCTCCCACAAGTCCAAAATGACCAGGGCATCTAATGATGTCGTATTTGTGCAGTTGAGGTGAAACTCTTCCCGGGCAAAGCAACCCTCTTCGAAGCCAAACGGGAATTGCACACTAATGTTACCACAGGAACGTGTACAATTAGCCTTGCTTGGAATTGGATTATATCCTTGTTTGATCAGTAAAGGTTAGCATCTATCAATACCGGAAATACATAACAACACCTGCGAACGGGGTCTCTAGACTTGTCTGCCTGCGGCCCGCAGCATGGCTCCACCAGCGACCCTGTACGACCCATCTTCACCAGCAAACACTCAAGACCCTCGCGAGGGGCCAAGCCTTGCGAGGCGGACGACGCAAGACCTTCTCAGGAGAGGCCTCACTAGGCTAGCTCGCGAGGGGCGGAGAGATCAAGGCAAGGGACACCTTGCGAGGTTTCTGTGACGCAAGCCATGACGACTGGAGCCAGGCGGGCGCCAGCGCGCCCAGTGTCCTCGTTTCCTCTTTGGTGCTAAAGGGGCAAGCGCAGACGAGGAGTCCCGAGGCATCAGGCAAAGGTTTTCATATCGGTGCAACAAGACCAATACCAACAGGACGGCAGGAAGGAGGTCACCGTGGAGCCCAAGACGGCGTCACCACCAGAGCCTTTGGCAGACGAAGACTACTTTTGTCAGGATAGCTTGTACTAGTTGTCATTCTTCGAATTTGGCCGTTGTGGGATCCCTTCCCGCTCAATATTTGGAAAGAGGACCAGAGCCTCAATAAATAGGACTAGCCACCATCGTAGGAAGGCATCCTGATCGGATCCAGATCATCCCCCAACCACTCAAGTTCACCAAGCACAAGAACACCTCTCCTCGCAAGTCTGTTCTTCCCTTGTAACTGTTCATCCTTAGCCCAAGAGGCAATCCACCACACCACATTGGAGTAGGTTATTACACCACAACGGTGGCCCGAACCAGTATAAATCTTGTGTCTCGTGTTATTTGGATTCGTCGAGCTAGGCCGTGAGATCATAGAGTGTGCGAGCTAGAGAGGGGGAGAGATCTTTGTGCGCATCCTAGTGTTTGAACCTCAAGGGTTTTGCCAGAACCCGAAATCCGACATTTGGCGCGCCAGGTAGGGGTGCGCCGGAGCTTCTCTTCCCCCGGTTGATCCACCGACGCCGTGTGGTTCCGATGTCCGGCGACCCAAGGACCAACGCCGACCGCTTGGCAGCTTGGCCGGCCAGGGTGGCGCCGTCCGCCCAAGAAGACATCAACCCAGCGTCCTAGGCAGCGCGCGCACCGCGAGGCGCGGGCGGCGCAGTCAAATGCCGTCCACCCTCACTCCACGACAAGTGCGGGCGGCCGCAAGGGCCTCAAGCCACGATGCCGCCAAGGCGCCGCACACCCGACGGGAACAAGCAAACATGAGGGCCGCACTCATGGTGGCTCGTGAGCTGCTGCGGTGCCGGCTGATGGAGAGCGGCTGGGATGCATTGCTGCAGCGCGTCGCCGAGCTACTGGACGCTGCGGCCTCGGGAGCACCACCCTTCTGCTCCCTGCTTACGCCTCAGGCCACGGCCGGATCGCATGGCGGGCCACGCCGCACCCGTGCACCCCCAGTTGCGCCAGGAGGCTTCATCGACACCGGCGCGACCAGAAGCACTGGATGCCCACTCGCGCCTGCGCCACCTTCGATGGGCTGCAGGGGAGAGGTCGGGAGCCAGGTCCCTCCCCGCATCGCGTGGAGCAAGGCGCCCCCCGAAGGTAGGCCCTCTGTCGGGGAGGTGATGGTGAGCCTTCCCCCGGTAGAGGACCCGTGGTCGCCGAGGGCGCTGCTGGCGTCCCCTTTGTCCCTTGGCTTCGTCCTGGTTTCCGGTCGAACCAACGGTGGTCGAGGGCGGCGCAAGGCGGGGCCCTCGTCTGGCGATATAAAGTAAGGCTCACGCATGTGAATGTTGGGGAACGTAGTAATTTCAAAAAATTTCCTACGCACACGCAAGATCATGGCGATGCATAACAACGAGAGGGGAGAGTGTTGTCTAGGTACCCTCGTAGACCGAAGCGGAAGCGTTGACGCAACGTAGACGAAGTAGTCGTACGTCTTCCCGGTCCAACCGATCCAAGCACCGTTACTCCGGCACCTCCGAGTTCTTGACACACGTACAGCTCGATGACGCACCCCGGGCTCCGATCCAGCAAAGCTTCGGAGAGGAGTTTCGTCAGCACGACGGCGTGGTGACGATCTTGATGTTTAACCGTCGCAGGGCTTCGCCTAAGCACCACTACAATATGATCGAGGTGTAATATCGTGGAGGGGGGCACCGCACACGGCTAAGGAACGATCACGAAGATCAACTTGTGTGTCCTAGGGTGCCCCCTGCCCCCGTATATAAAGGAGCCAGGGGGGGGGGGTGCGGCCGGCCCTAGTAGGAGGCGCGCAGGAGGAGTCCTACTCCTACCGGGAGTAGGACTCCCCTCCCTTTCCTTGTCCAAGTAGGAGCGGGGGAAGGAAGGGAGAGAGGAGAGGAAGGAAAGGGGGGGCGCCGCCCCTCCCTCCTTGTCCAATTCGGACTAGGGGGAGAGGGGGCGCGCGGCCTGCCCTGGCTCCCTTTCCTCTTCTCCACTTTAGGCCCATGAGGCCCATTAACCCCCCGGGGGGTTCCGGTAACCCCCCGGTTCTCCGATTTTATCCGAAACTTCCCCGGAACACTTCCAGTTTCTGAATATAGCCGTCCAATATATCAATCTTTATGTCTCGACCATTTCGAGACTCCTCGTCATGTCTGTGATCACATCCGGACTCCGAACAACCTTCGGTACATCAAAATACATAAACTCATAATGAAACTGTCATTGTAACTTTAAGCATGCGGACCCTACAGTTCGAGAACAATGTAGACATGACCGAGACACGTCTCCGGTCAATAACCAATAGCGGGACCTGGATGCCCATATTGGCTCCTACATATTCTACGAAGATCTTTATCGGTCAGACCGCATAACAACATACGTTGTTCCTTTTGTCATCGGTATGTTACTTGCCCGAGATTCGATCGTCGGTATCCAATACCTAGTTCAATCTCGTTACTGGCAAGTCTCTTTACTCGTTCTGTAATACATCATCTCGCAACTAACTCATTAGTTACATTGCTTGCAAGGCTTAAGTGATGTGCATTATCGAGAGGGCCCAGAGATACCTCTTCGACGATCGGAGTGACAAATCCTAATCTCGAAATACGTCAACCCAACATGTACCTTTTGGAGACACCTGTAGAGCACCTTTATAATTACCTAGTTACGTTGTGACATTTGGTAGCACACAAAGTGTTCCTCCGGCACACGGGAGTTACATAATCTCATAGTCATAGGAACATGTATAAGTCATGAAGAAAGTAATAGCAACATACTAAACGATCGGGTGCTAAGCTAATGGAATGGGTCATGTCAATCAGATCATTCAACTAATGATGTGATACCGTTAATCAAATGACAACTCTTTGTCCATGGTTAGGAAACATAACCATCTTTGATTAACGAGCTAGTCAAGTAGAGGCATACTAGTGACACTCTGTTTGTCTATATATTCACACATGTACTATGTTTCCGGTTAATACAATTCTAGCATGAATAATAAACATTTACCATGATATAAGGAAATAATATCTTTATTATTGCCTCTAGGGCATATTTCCTTCAGTGAAGATCTCTGCTCGTGACACTCTCACGTAATAATGAGTGGGGCTGTACACGCCCCGGAGTCTCAGGAGCGCCGCTCTCGGTCCTCGGGGGCTCCCTCCCACGCCTAGTGGCAGCACTTAGCTTCGCGCTTGTGAGAAGACAAGAAGACTAGACTAGGTGCCGGACATAAACTTTTGCTCTTAATCTCTTTTCTGTAGCCCTGTTTCTGGCTTTGGATTTAAGTTGAAATTGAATTTTCATTGCTATGCGCGAGGGGTGACTTTCCTCGTTTGTTCGATTTCTTGTCGTCTGGTTCATTGCCCCGACTGGGAGTTCGCACCTGCTACCCTCCTCGCGAGCCCCTCGAGAGCGGGGGCTGGGCGCGGCACGCGCGCGCTGCACGCACGCCCTTCCATGGCTGGCGCTTGCTCCTTGCGAAGCCCTCTCGGGCGGATCAGCAGGCCCTTTAGGAGCTCACGACCTGACGAACTAGCCGGGAACCGGTCCTGACTAAGGTAAATTTCAGCGGTAAGCTCGCGACATGACTCGCAGGCCCATAAAAACAGATCTTCAGCTTGGCCTAAGGAATAGAGGCAGTAATCTGTTTACATGAGGGGATCCCCCTCCCAAAATGCTCTTACAACTTTCAGGGTTGTGCCCAAGTGTTCACTTACAGGGTCAGCAACGAGGAAGCACGGGCTCAATCGGAGATATCACTCGCTGTGTCCTTCGGGACGCCCTCAGACGCGTCGCTGGCATCATCGTCACCATCGCTGGCGCCACCATCCTCGTCACCGGCATCACCGTCACCATTGCCGGCGTCGCCCGCACCTTCGTCGACCACGTCACCTTCATCCGCAGCGACCACCACCACGTCATCCTCGGAGGTGAAGGCTCTGACTAGAGTATCCACATTGTCCTCTACCCAGCGCGTCAGGTCGTCCCGGATGGCTTCGGGCATAGGGGCAATGGCGATGTCGAAGTCAAAGTTGGGGTAGGTGTTCTGGAGGTGGATGAAGACACGGGAGAACGCGCACTTGAGAAGGCCGCGGCTCCTCTCCTCTACAAGCACACGAGCCCTCTCAGATCGATTCTCCAGGCGTGTCACCATGTCGGTGAAGAAAATGAGGTGGCTGGCATAGTTGTTCGAGTGGGGATCTGGTGCATTTTCGTCACAGACGGCGCCCAGTGCCGCGTTGGCTCTGACCCTGAGGTTTTGGAGCATGGGGGCGTGCTCGCGCTCCAGCGTCCGCCGCCGGAGCGCTTCCTCCCTGCCCCGCTGTGCGGAGGATTCGGCGTCGGCGACCCGCTACCGGAGGGAAGACAGGTCGGCACGAACGGAAGCCAGCTCAGATTGCACTGAGGACAGGGCGGCTGCGGCGGCTTTCTCGCAATGTTCCGCCTCGTCCAACCCTGACCTGAGGGCATTAGTCCTGCCCACAGCCTCGGCTTCCACAAGCTTCAACTTCAGGTCGTACCTGCCCACAAGATCCGCGCGAGCCTCGTCCACCCAGCGGTCGACTTCCTCCTAGGCCTTGGCCTTGCGTGCGCCGACAGCATCCTCAGCTTGGGCAACCTGGCGCTCCCTCGTCTCCAACCGCTCAAGCTCAAGGCTGTGCTCCGCGGCTTCCAGCGCCAGCGCTTCCTCACGCCTCAGGATCTCTTCCTCCTCGGCAGGCGTCCCCTTCATCGACGCTAGGGCGGCCTTGCGCGCCTCCACTTGCTGCTCCAGGGAGGCACTTCAGGCTTGGAGCTCCCACGTGCGTTTCTCCTCGATCTCACGGTGTCGATCAGCCTCCCGGGCTTCTTCCAAGGCTCGGGCGCAAGCTTCGCGCGAGGTCGCAAGAGACGCCTCGGCCTTCGAATTATCAAGCTCGCGTTGGTGGCGCCCGAGGTTGATGGCCACCTTCAGTTTATGCCACTCTTTCACCAGCCGAAGACCCTCGGCCTTGAGGCGCGCGTCTACATCCGCGAGCTCCCCGCCAAGTTGGCTCATCCACTACTAGGGAAAACCTTATACATAGAGGTATAGGAGTAGCGCTGGTCAAAACACGACGCTATTGCTACTTATTAGTAGCGCTTGTTACAAAAGCACACTACAACCATTGTTGTAGCAGTAGCGCATCTGCGCGGAAAAGCGCTACTACTATAATTCCCTCACTGGTGCCGGTAGGCTAGGAATAGTAGTAGCAATTCTTCAGGAAGCACGCTACTGCTAAAAACTTTGTAGCAGCGCATTTATGCTGTAGAGCGCTACTGCTATGAAAAAGAAAATAAATAGAAAAATAAGTACAAAAGTGAATGAAAATGAAAGAAAAGAAAAGAAATAGAAAAATGAAAAATGAAAAAAAAAATGTAAAGAAAATAAAAGAAAAATAAAAATAAAACAGAAAGGAATAGTTGTAGCGCGTTTCGCTCGAAAACGCTATAGCTAACTTAGCTATAGCACGTTTTGGCAAAAAGCGCTACTACTAGTTTGACTTAACCCCTTGCCGACTGGGCTCAAAATTTCGCTAAGTCCTTCCCCCTCCACTCCCCCCTCTCCCCCAACTGCTCCATCGCCGCCGTCGCCCTGCCGCCTTCTACCACACCGCCGCCGCCCGAGGCCGCCTTCACCACACCGCCGCCGACAGAGGCCACCCTCGACCTCGCAGCCGCCCAACGCCATCGTCGTCCTCATTGTCGCCTTCCTTGAGCTCACCGCCGCCGCCCTCGACCTCATCGCCGCCGCCCGAGCCCGCCCAGGACCTCCGCCGCCCGAGCCAGGGCCTGCCCTCGCCGCCGACCGTAAGGCTCTGCCTCTCCTCTCCCCTACCCTCCTCTCTCTCTCTCTCTCTCTCTGCTAGGGAAATTCATATATATGTTGATGCTGTGTTGATGTTCATGTGAACACTAGGTGTTCATATGAACCGGTCGTGCTTGGCGGTGCTTCGTCTTTGGCTGATCTTGATGGCTCACGGTATCTGTCACACCGCCCCCCTTCAATAAATGTATAATCTCCCATTTTCGTTGCCTTTCTGATGTCTCACGTCGCAGACTTTTCTTTGCAGGCCGACGAAACCCCGTGCACCATATTGTACACCATCGGCGACCAGAAGGTGGACGTGGGGAAGGCGACGATATGGAGCCAAAGGAACCATTGTTCCACAGCTGGCCGATCCCCCCGGACGTCTTCAAGGTTTTCGTGGCCAGTGTCAAATCAGGCCACGATAATTTGGCTCCTCTGGTACTAGTGGGGGATGACGACGAGACCCCGCTGCAGTTTGGTGATTGTTGCAATGGGTGGGTCCTATTGTGGCCAAAGAGTCTGCTTCGTCTGGAGGCGGCCGGGTGCACACCCATCAGCACGCAGTTAGGTAGGAACATCAACACCTCACCTACCCAATTAGCATCGGCTGTCATGCTGGGTGATAGTGGAGGGGGTGAGGAAGAGGCTCCATTAGTCGCTGGTGACGTCGCCATAGATGAGGATGAGGATGATGATGGCACTCAACAGTATGTCAATACTGGCGCCTACTTAGGGTTTGAGCGTCATGAGTCGGTGCCTGAATTGCCGCCTCCGGAGTCTGAACGTATTTGGACAACCTTCCGGCAGTAAAGAAGTCTAGGAAGAGACCGAGGAAAGGCAAAAAAGCTGCTCTATGATCTAGCTGCCTCAGCGGCCTCGGGTTCAAGACCGTATAGATATCCCTAGTGCGGCAAAATGGCATATCCCTGGTCAACCAATCCTACCTAAAGCAGCGCTAGGGGCCAGATTCGGCGATTTAAGGAGACTTCATGATGATGTGCTGCGGATAGAGAAAGGCCTCATCGCCTCAAAAAATCCAGGATACCCACTCTACGTGGTTAACGTGCCGCGGCAATTGTCACACGTTGACACATTCCCCGCGGAGAAGTTCTTCCTTCGATTCGATTACATCTTTGATACGTCTCCAACGTATCTATAATTTTTGATTGCTCTATGCTATATTATCTTCCGTTTTGGATGTTTATGGGCTTTATTATACACTTTTATATCATTTTTGGGACTAACCTATTAACCTAGAGCCCAGTGCCAGTTTTTGTTTTTTCCTTGTTTTAGAGTATCGCAGAAAAGGAAAATCAAACAGAGTCCAATTGACCTGAAACTTCACGGAACTTATTTTTTGGAAGGAAAGCAACCCGAGAGACTTGGAGTCCATGTAAGGGAAGCAACAAGGAAGCCACGAAGTAGGGGGGCGCGCCCACCCCCCTGGGCGCGCCCTCCACCCTCGTGGGCCCCTCGTGGCTCCCCTGACGTACTTATTCCACCTATATATCTCCATATGCCCTAAAACGATCAGGGAGCACAATAGATCAGGAGTTCCGTCGCCAGAAGCCTCCGTAGCCACCGAAAGCCAATCTAGACCCGTTCCGGCACCCTGCCGGAGGGGGAATCCCTCTCCGATGGCCATCTTCATCATCCCGGTGCTCTCCATGACGAGGAGGGAGTATTTCTCCCTCAGGGCTGAGGGTATGTACCAGTAGCTATGTGTTTGATCTCTCTCTCACTCTCTCTCATGTTCTTGAGGTGATACGATCTTGATGTATCGCGAGCTTTGCTATTATAGTTCAATCTTATGATGTTTTCTCCCCCTTCTACTCTCTTGTAATGGATTGAGTTTTCCCTTTGAAGTTATCTTATCGGATTGAGTCTTTAAAGATTTGAGAACACTTGATGTATGTCTTGTTGTGCGTATCTGTGGTGACAATGGGATACCACGTGATTCACTTGATGTATGTTTTGGTGATCAACTTGCGGGTTCCGCCCATGAACCTATGCATAGGGGTTGGCACACGTTTTCATCGTGATTCTCCAGTAGAAACTTTGGGGCACTCTTTGAGGTTCTATGTGTTGGTTGAATAGATGAATCTGAGATTGTGTGATGCATATCGTATAATCAACCCACGGATACTTGAGGTGACATTGGAGTATCTAGGTGACATTAGGGTTTGGATGATTTGTGTCTTAAGGTGTTATTCTAGTACGAACTCTAGGGCTGTTTGTGACACTTATAGGAATAGCCCAACGGATTGATTGGAAAGAATAACTTTGAGGTGGTTTCGTACCCTACCATAATCTCTTCGTTCGTTCTCCGTTATTAGTGACTTTGGAGTGACTCTTTGTTGCGTGTTGAGGGATAGTTATATGGTCCAATTATGTTATTATTGTTGAGGGAACTTGCACTAGTGAAAGTATGAACCCTAGGCCTTGTTTCCTATCATTGCAATACCGTTTACGCTCACTTTTATCATTAGTTACCTTGCTGTTTTTATATTTTCAGATTACAAAAACCATTATCTACTATCCATATTGCACTTGTATCACCATCTCTTCGCCGAACTAGTGCACCTATACAATTTACCATTTTATTGGGTGTGTTGGGGACACAAGAGACTCTTTGTTATTTGGTTGCAGGGTTGCTTGAGAGAGACCATCTTCATCCTACACCTCCTACGGATTGATAAACCTTAGGTCATCCACTAGAGGGAAATTTTCTATTGTCCTACAAACCTCTGCACTTGGAGGCCCAACAACGTCTACAAGAAGAAGGTTGTGTAGTAGACAATCTTTGACATGTTTCACTTGAAGAAGCTGGATTTTATGTTTGTCCGCCTTAATGCCTTGCACATGAACTACCTCATCGGGGTTGCGTAGATACCTCATATCTGTGTCGCTGACCCGTACTTCATGCATGAGGGTGTCTTGGGAGTGTGCGGAGAGCACCGTGAATACACGAGGGAATACATCGCCAATTTCATGCTCGCCAATAAGGACAAGGAGGCGATTCTCGTGCCTTATCATCCCCTGTAAGTCATCCGCGCAGATATCCTTCCTTTGATTTCAACCATTCATTTGCACGGTGGAGGCTAATTAATTTGCGGTGTACTTATTTTGCACAGCGGCGGGCGCGCCGTCCTCATCATCCTCTACTCCCGATACTCCCACGCATTTTTACTTGGACTCATCGAAGAACATTAACAAAAAGGATTACACCCACATCAAGTCTGTTCTTGACAGTGCTATGTTTTACTACGGCGCATGGGGTGGACAGGTCAAGGACAAGAAGAAAATGGACGGCAGGCCCGCCTTCGGCCATAAGACCGACTTCTGCTACATCCAGCAACCGAGTGATTCTCTTAATGATGGATTCTATGTCCTACACCACATGTTGGAGTACAGAAGGGATCACCAGAACCTTTGCATGTCACCTAGATCCGGCGATGCCCATATTCTGCAATGGGCAAAGAACTTAGGAGATATCGAGGATCATCAACTTCGAGCTAAGTTCTATCACATCCAGCGCGAACTTGCCCAAATCATCATGAAGGAGGTCGTCGGAAAAACACGGATGTTCTACGAAGAAGGACAAATGTCGCGGGAAGACGTCCGAACACGCGTAGCCGCTCAGCGTCTTGACCTAAAGCCTTTCACTAGGCTCGGGGACTATTTCCTTGACTTGGATGGATGGCACGACATGTTGGAGTGATTGTCGATATATGACAATGTGTCCGTTTAGTCCATACTATCTGTATGACGAAACTTTGAGTTATGCACGATGAAACTTTATTTGTGATGTAATTAAACCGTCCTCCTCGACTAGCGAAGATCACTCTAGTTAGGGCATTTTGGATACGATGAACTTTGTTATTTATGCTTATGATATGTTGCTTCTATTTTTGCCAAGTCTGTCTCTTTCTGTAGCTCAACTATATATGTTGCATATTATCGAATCATGTGACGATGCAGGTATATAGATCATCGATGGCGAAGAAGTGCTATGCCAGGAGTATACGGCGAGTTGCCGGAATGTCAGGCCTAGGTGTACCCGTTTCCGGTTTCTGAGCGACAACCAGTAGTTAGTTTAGGTTCATGCTAATGCGAGAGAGGGATATGAACTTATGTACTGCATAGTTCCGCTCTCACTCAAAGTGATAGCTCTTCTCGCGTATATCACTGTTTAGATGGATGACGATGTAGTTGCAAGTAATCGAGACTTGTATCGCTATTTTTGAGATGATGACGAGAGACCACTTTGTGTTGGATGATGATTATGATGATGACATGATTTGATGAGACTATTTGTATGTATATGCTATGATTACATTTGTATGTGTATGATATGCTAGAGATTATTGTATAAAGCTTATTCAAATACAAAAAAATATGCAAAAAAAAACAGAAACTAATAAAACTAGCAGTAGCGAGGGGAACAAAGTTAGCAGTAGCGCTCCCTTACCAGTAGCACTTCCAGCTAAAAAGTGCGGCAGATATTAGCAGCAGCGCTCTGAACTAAAGAACGCTACTGCTAGACATGTATAGCAGTAGCATGGGACGACAGACGCTACTGCTACATGTTAGCTGTCGTGCCTTATCAGTAGCCCATCGTCCCGCGCTATTGATAGGCAAAATACTCGTGGCACTGCTAGGGTTTTCCCTAGCAGTGATCGCGCCCATTGAGGGAGTCCTGGATTAAGGGGTCCTCGGGCATCCAACCTGTTAGCCATGGGCCGGACTGATGGGCTATATAGACCGAAGACTGCACCTGTGTCCAGACAGGACTCTCCTTGGCGTGGAAGGCAAGCTTGGTGACCAAATATGTAGATTCCTTTCTTTGTAACCAACCTTGTGTAACCCTAGATCCTCCTGATGTCTATATAAACCGAAGGAGTTAGTCCGGAGGATACTGATTATCATAACCATACAAGCTAGGCCTCTAGGGTTTAGGATCATTACGATCTCGTGGTAGATCAACTCTTGTAATACTCATATTCATCAAGATCAATCAAACAGGACGTAGGGTATTACCTCCATAGAGAGGACCCGAACCTGGGTAAAACATTGTGTCCCCTGTCTCCTGTTACCATCGACCTTAGACGCACAGATCGGGACCCCCTACCCGAGATCCGCCAGTTTTGACACCAACATAAGTGCTTTCATTGAGAGTTCCACTGTGCTGTCGTCGAAAGGGTTGATGGATCGACTTATCATCAAGGAAACTATCACCTCCGGAAGTGCTCTGGCCTCAGGCCAAACCCTTGGCTGGGTGGTTTCATCATCACCGCCTGTTCGGCCCTTGAGCCGACGATGATGACCTCTCGAGTCATCGAAAATCGCCTCTGCGTTGATTCCGAATATGCCAAACGGATGGATCCGACGGAGTTATCGTCTTTAAACGAACTCCTAGATCTCATTGCCTCCTTGGGGGTCTCTACAGACTACGATCAGATTGGGCTTAAACCCGACCAGAGAGAAATTAAAAATCCACCGATCACCCACCAGATAGCGGTAGTCGAGGAGCAAGATAACTCTTCCTCTATATTGAGGACGAACTATGTTCGGATCTCCGACCTCGAGAAGCCGGACACCTACCGGAAAAAGACACACCTTGTCCTCCGAACATAGAATCAGACAATAAGCTTCAAAATCAGTTGATATCGCGGAACTCGAACCACTAAGTCCGGAAGATCTTCGGACTCCGGACCCAAAATTGGGTCAGGGTTCGGATTTAATTCCACCCACCCACCCAGACATAAGCGCTCTCTTGAGCACGCATAAGCAATCTCAGGAAACGGTCCACCACTTTTGGGCCAGATTCCTCCTTGTCAAAAATAAGATCAAAGATTGCCGCGACGAAGACGCGATCTCAGTGTTTCGCAACAATTGCACGAACGAGGGAATCCTCAACGCCATCAACCACCGTCACATATTACACTTTGGTGACCTAGCAACTATCAGGCAGAAGTACATCGCAATGGAAAACTGCCTGGAAAACTCAGGCAGCACGGTGGGGACCAGCAGTCCCCACTCAACCCCTCGTTCAGACGAAAAGGGCACACCCTCATGGCACGCCGGGACAAATGGCAAATAAACACAAGCTTGTTATGGGGCGCGGAACCGTTCTGGAAGGATGGCTCGACGGGCCATGCAAAATACACACAACACCGGATAGCATACCAACCCACAGCCTTAGAGCATGTTGGATACTCCGGCAGGTGGCCAAGAGCGGTGAAGATATCCTCACGAGGAATACCCTAGAGCAACACCGCCGAGAAGACGACGACCTCAAAGTATTGACGGTCTTCATGACATTCGCCTCAAACAATAGGCGCAAAAGGGCACTCCACGAACTCGTCGAAGTCTGCCAGATTGCAACAATAAACCCTTGGAACAACAGGGCGATAACCTTTAATGATGGCGATGAGCCAAAATACAGGACAGTCCGAGCACCAGCTGCCTTGGTCCTCAGCCCAATTGTGGACGGCTTTCGGCTCACCAAGGTTCTCATGGACGGCGGCAGTGGACTAAACCTCATCTATGAGGATACAATACAAAAATGGAAATAGACAGGAGCCGCATCGAGCAAAGCAACATGACCTTCCGAGGAATCATGTCCAGTCGGGATGCACGGTGTGTGGGAAAAATCACACGCGACTTGGTATTCGGCACACCGGAGGACTATCGGTCCGAAGAAATAACCTTCCAAGTGGCCCTTTCAACAGCGGATATCACGCCCTCTTAGGGCGAGATGCATTTACGCGCTTCCAAGCGATACCCCATTATGGATACATGAAGCTTAAGATGCCTGGGCCCAATGGCATAATCACTCTAGCTAGTGATCCGGACATAGCACTCCGTGTCGAGAATAAAACCCCATCCTTGGCCCTCGAGGCATTATCTGAAGCCCTCGCGGCTGAAGAATTAACCGCGCTGCGCTCCACGGTGGACTGGGATGATGTGGTCCTAGACAAACGACCAAAACCCACCTCCTTCAAACCAGCAGAAGAAATAGTCAAATTCCAAGTCCATCCAATGGACCCCAAGAAGACAGCATCCATTGGAGCACAAATAGACCCAACGGTTGACGCCGCGCTACGAGAGTTCTTGTGCAAGAATTGGGATATATTCGCCTGGCACCCTTCTTGTTGGGGAACGTAGTAATTTCAAAAAAATTCCTACGCACATGCAAGATCATGGTGATGCATAGCAACGAGAGGGGAGAGTGTTGTCTACGTACCCTCGTAGATCGAAGCGGAAGCGTTGACGCAACGTAGAGGAAGTAGTCGTATGTCTTCCCGATCCAACCGATCCAAGCACCGTTACTCCGGCACCTCCGAGTTCTTGACACACGTACAGCTCGATGACGCACCCCGGGCTCCGATCCAGCAAAGCTTCGGGGAGGAGTTTCGTCAGCACAACGGCGTGGTGACGATCTTGATGTTTAACCGTCGCAGGGCTTCGCCTAAGCACCGCTACAATATGATCGAGGTGTAATATCGTGGAGGGGGGCACCGCACACGGCTAAGGAACGATCACGAAGATCAACTTGTGTGTCCTAGGGTGCCCCCTTGCCCCCGTATATAAAGGAGCCAAGGGGGTGCGGCCGGCCCTAGTAGGAGGCGCGCAGGAGGAGTCCTACTCCTACCGGGAGTAGGACTCCCCTCCCTTTCCTTGTCCAAGTAGTAGAGGGGGGAGGAAGGGAGAGAGGAGAGGAAGGAAAGGGGGGCGCCGCCCCTCCCTCCTTGTCCAATTCGGACTAGGGGGAGAGGGGGCGCCCGGCCTGCCCTGGCTGCCTTTCCTCTTCTCCACTTTAGGCCCATGAGGCCCATTAACCCCCCGGGGGGTTCCGGTAACCCCCCGGTTCTCCGGTTTTATCCGAAACTTCCCCGGAACACTTCCGCTGTCCGAATATAGCCGTCCAAAATATATCAATCTTTATGTCTCGACCATTTCGAGACTCCTCGTTATGTCCGTGATCACATCCGGGACTCCGAACAACCTTCCGTACATCAAAATACATAAACTCATAATGAAACTGTCATCGTAACTTTAAGCGTGTGGACCCTACGGTTCGAGAACAATGTAGACATGACCGAGACACGTCTCCGGTCAATAACCAACAGCGGGACCTGGATGCCCATATTGGCTCCTACATATTCTACGAAGATCTTTATCGGTCAGACCGCATAACAACATACGTTGTTCCCTTTGTCATCGGTATGTTATTTGCCCGAGATTCGATCGTCGGTATCCAATACCTAGTTCAATCTCGTTACCGGCAAGTCTCTTTACTCGTTCCGTAATACATCATCCCGCAACTAACTCAATAGTCGCAATGCTTGCAAGGCTTAAGTGATGTGCATTACCGAGAGGGCCCAGAGATACCTCTCCGACGATCGGAGTGACAAATCCTAATCTCGAAATACGTCAACCCAACATGTACCTTTGGAGACACCTGTAGAGCACCTTTATAATCACCCAGTTACGTTGTGACGTTTGGTAGCACACAAAGTGTTCCTCTGGCACACGGGAGTTACATAATCTTATAGTTATAGGAACATGTATTAGTCATGAAGAAAGCAATAGCAACATACTAAACGATCGGGTGCTAAGCTAATGGAATGGGTCATGTCAATCAGATCATTCAACTAATGATGTGATCCATGTTAATCAAATGACAACTCTTTGTCCATGGTTAGGAAACATAACCATCTTTGATTAACGAGCTAGTCAAGTAGAGGCATACTAGTGACACTTTGTTTGTCTATGTATTCACACATGTATTATGTTTCCGGTTAATACAATTCTAGCATGAATAATAAACATTTATCATGATATAAGGAAATAAATAATATCTTTATTATTGCCTCTAGGGCATATTTCCTTCAGTCTCCCACTTGCACTAGAGTCAATAATCTAGATTACACAGTAATGATTCTAACACCCATGGAGCCTTGGTGCTGATCATGTTTTGCTCGTGGAAGAGGCTTAGTCAACGGGTCTGCTACATTCAGATCCGTATGTATCTTGCAAATCTCTATGTCTCCCACCTGGACTAGATCCCCGATGGAATTGAAGCGTCTCTTGATGTGCTTGGTTCTTTTGTGAAATCTGGATTCCTTTGCCAAGGCAATTGCACCAGTATTGTCACAAAAGATTTTCATTGGACCCGATGCACTAGGAATGACACCTAGATCGGATATGAACTCCTTCTCCGCTTCACATGTAGATCCCGCCACGACTCTTTGTTTAGAACTGCACCAACTGACAGCTCCACCGTTTAATGTAAACACGTATCCGGTTTGCGATTTAGAATCGTCCGGATCAGTATCAAAGCTTGCATCAACGTAGCCGTTTATGATGAGCTCTTTGTCACCTCCATATACGAGAAACATATCCTTAGTCCTTTTTAGGTACTTCAGGATGTTCTTGACCGCTGTCCAGTGATCCACTCCTGGATTACTTTGGTACCTCCCTGCTAAACTTATAGCAAGGCACACATCAGGTCTGGTACACAACATTACATACATGACAGAGCCTATGGCTGAAGCATAGGGAACATCTTTCATTTTCTCTCTATCTTCTGCAGTGGTCGGGCATTGAGTCTGACTCAACTTCACAACTTGTAACACATGCAAGAACCCTTTCTTTGCTTGATCCATTTTGAACTTCTTCAAAATCTTGTCAAGGTATGTGCTTTGTGAAAGTCCAATTAAGCGTCTTGATCTATCTCTATAGATCTTTATTCCTAATATGTAAGCAGCTTCACCGAGGTCTTTCATTGAAAAACTCTTATTCAAGTATCCCTTTATGCTATCCAGAAATTCTATATCATTTCCAATCAGTAATATGTCATCCACATACAATATCAGAAATGCTACAGAGCTCCCACTCACTTTCTTGTAAATACGGGCTTCTCCGAAAGTCTGTATAAAACCAAATGCTTTGATCACACTATCAAAGCGTTTATTCCAACTCCGAGAGGCTTGCACCAGTCCATAAATGGATCGCTGGAGATTGCACACTTTGTTAGCTCCCTTTGGTTCGACAAAACCTTCCGGTTGCATCATATACAACTCTTCTTCCAGAAATCCATTTAGGAATGCAGTTTTGACATCCATCTGCCAAATTTCATAATCATAAAATGCGGCAATTGCTAACATGATTCGGACAGACTTAAGCATCGCTGGTGAGAAGGTCTCATCGTAGTCAACCCCTTGAACTTGTCGAAAACCTTTTGCGACAAGTCGAGCTTTGTAGACAGTAATATTACCGTCAGCGCCAGTCTTCTTCTTGAAGATCCATTTATTCTCAATTGCTTGCCGATCATCGGGCAAGTCAACCAAAGTCCATACTTTGTTCTCATACATGGATCCCATCTCAGATTTCATGGCTTCAAGCCATTTTGCGGAATCTGGGCTCACCATCGCTTCTTCATAGTTCGTAGGTTCATCATGATCTAGTAGCATGATTTCCAGAACAGGATTACCGTACCACACTGGTGCGGATCTTACTCTGGTTGATCTACGAGGCTCAGTAGTAACTTGATCTGAAATTTCATGATCATCATCATTAAATTCCTCACCAATTGGTGTAGGTGTCGCAGAAACCGATTTCTGTGATGAACTACTTTCCAATAAGGGAGCAGGTACAGTTACCTCATCAAGTTCTACTTTCCTCCCACTCACTTCTTTCGAGAGAAACTCCTTCTCTAGAAAGGATCCATTCTTAGCAACGAATATCTTGCCTTCGGATCTGTGATAGAAGGTGTACCCAACAGTCTCCTTTGGGTATCCTATAAAGACACATTTCTCCGATTTGGGTTCGAGCTTATCAGGTTGAAGCTTTTTCACATATGCATCGCAGCCCCAAACTTTAAGAAATGACAACTTTGGTTTCTTGCCAAACCATAGTTCATAAGGTGTCGTCTCAACGGATTTTGATAGTGTCCTATTTAACGTGAATGCGGCCGTCTCTAAAGCATAACCCCAAAATGATAGCGGCAAATTAGTAAGAGACATCATGGATCCCACCATATCTAGTAAAGTACGATTAGGACGTTCGGACACACCATTACGCTATGGTGTTCCGGGTGGCGTGAGTTGCGAAACTATTCCGCATTGCTTCAAATGTACACCAAAATCGTAACTCAAATATTCTCCTCCATGATCAGATCGTAGAAACTTTATTTTCTTGTTACGATGTTTTTCAACTTCACTCTGAAATTCTTTGAACTTTTCAAATGTTTCAGACTTATGTTTCATTAAGTAGATATACCCATATCTGCTTAAGTCATCTGTGAAGGTGAGAAAATAACGATATCCGCCACGAGCCTCAATATTCATCGGACCACATACATCTGTATGTATGATTTCCAACAAATCTATTGCTCTCTCCATAGTACCGGAGAACGGTGTTTTAGTCATCTTGCCCATGAGGCATGGTTCGCAAGTACCAAGTGATTCATAATCAAGTGGTTCCAAAAGTCCATCAGAATGGTGTTTCTTCATGTGCTTTACACCGATATGACCTAACCGGCAGTGCCACAAATAAGTTGCACTATCATTATCAATTCTGCATCTTTTGGTTTCAACATTATGAATATGTGTATCACTACTATCAAGATTCATCAAAAATAGACCACTCTTCAAGGGTGCATGACCATAAAAGATATTACTCATATAAATAGAACAACCATTATTCTCTAATTTAAATGAATAACCGTCTCGCATCAAACAAGATCCAGATATAATGTTCATGCTCAACGCTGGCACCAAATAACAATTATTTAGGTCTAATACTAATCCCGAAGGTAGATGTGCCGACCGCGATCACATCGACTTTGGAACCATTTCCCACGTGCATCGTCACCTCGTCCTTTGCCAGTGTTCGCTTAATCTGTAGTCCCTGTTTCGAGTTGCAAATATTAGCAACGGAACCAGTATCAAATACCCAGGTGCTACTACGAGCTCTAGTAAGGTACACATCAATAACATGTATATCACATATACCTTTGTTCACCTTGCCATCCTTCTTATCCGCCAAATACTTGGGGCAGTTCCGCTTCCAGTGACCAGTCTGCTTGCAGTAGAAGCACTCAGTTTCAGGCTTAGGTCCAGACTTGGGTTTCTTCTCTTGAGCAGCAACTTGCTTGCTGTTCTTCTTGAAGTTCCCCTTCTTCTTCCCTTTGCCCTTTTTCTTGAAACTAGTGGTCTTGTTGACCATCAACACTTGATGCTCCTTTTTGATTTCTACCTCCGCAGCTTTCAGCATTGCGAAGAGCTCGGGAATAGTCTTATTCATCCCTTGCATATTATAGTTCATCACGAAGCTCTTGTAGCTTGGTGGCAGTGATTGGAGAATTCTGTCAATGACGCAATCATCTGGAAGATTAACTCCCATATGAATCAAGTGATTATTATACCCAGACATTTTGAGTATATGCTCACTGACAGAACTGTTCTCCTCCATCTTGCAGCTATAGAACTTATTGGAGACTTCATATCTCTCAATCCGGGCATTTGCTTGAAATATTAACTTCAACTCCTGGAACATCTCATATGCTCCATGACGTTCAAAACGTCGTTGAAGTCCCGATTTTAAGCCGTAAAGCATGGCACACTGAACTATCGAGTAGTCATCAGCTTTGCTCTGCCAGACGTTCATAACATCTGGTGTTGCTCCAGCAACAGGCCTGGCACCCAGCGGTTCTTCCAGGACATAATTCTTCTCGGCAGCAATGAAGATAAGCCTCAAGTTACGGACCCAGTCCGAGTAATTGCTACCATCATCTTTCAACTTTGCTTTCTCAAGGAACGCATTAAAATTCAACGGAACAACAGCACGGGCCATCTATCTACAATCAGACATACATAAGCAAGATACTATCAGGTACTAAGTTCATGATAAATTTAAGTTCAATATATCATATTACTTAAGAACTCCCACTTAGATAGACATCTCTCTAATCCTCTAAGTGATCACGCGATCCAAATCAACTAAACCATAACCGATCATCACGTGAAATGGATTAGTTTTCAATGGTGAACATCATTATGTTGATCATATCTACTATATGATTCACGCTCGACCTTTCGGTCTCTGTGTTCCGAGGCCATATCTGCATATGCTAGGGTCGTCAAGTTTAACCTGAGTATTCTGCGTGTGCAAAACTGGCTTGCACCCGTTGTAGATGGACGTAGAGCTTATCACACCCGATCATCACGTGGTGTCTGGGCACGACGAACTTTGGCAACGGTGCATACTCAGGGAGAACACTTCTTGATAATTTAGTGAGAGATCATCTTATAATGCTACCGTCAATCAAATCAAGATAAGATGCATAAAAGATAAACATCACATGCAATCAATATAAGTGATATGATATGGCCATCATCATCTTGTGCTTGTGATCTCCATCTCCGAAGCACCGTCATGATCTGTTGGAAATATGCCCTAGAGGCAATAATAAATTAGTTATTATTATATTTCCTTGTTCATGATAATCTTTTGTTATCCATGCTAGAATTGTATTGATAGGAAACTCAGATACATGTGTGGATACATAGACAACACCATGTCCCTAGTAAGCCTCTAGTTGACTAGCTCATTGATCAATACATGGTTACGTTTTCCTGACCATGGACATTGGATGTCATTGATAACGGGATCACATCATTAGGAGAATGATGTGATGGAAAAAGACCCAATCCTAAGCCTAGCACAAGATCATGTAGTTCGTATGCTAAAGCTTTTCTAATGTCAAGTATCATTTCCTTAGACCATGAGATTGTGCAACTCCCGGATACCGTAGGAGTGCTTTGGGTGTGCCAAACGTCACAACGTAACTGGGTGGCTATAAAGGTACACTACATGTATCGCCGAAAGTGTCTGTTGGGTTGGCACGAATCGAGACTGGGATTTGTCACTCCGTGTAAATGGAGAGGTATCTCTGGGCCCACTCGGTAGGACATCATCATAATGTGCACAATGTGATCAAGGAGTTGATCGCGGGATGATGTGTTACAAAACGAGTAAAGAGACTTGCCGGTAACGAGATTGAACAAGGTATCGGGATACCGACGACCGAATCTCGGGCAAGTATCGTACCGCTAGACAAAGGGAATTGTATACGGGATTGATTAAGTCCTTGACATCGTGGTTCATCCGATGAGATCATCGTGGAACATGTGGGAGCCAACATGGGTATCCAGATCCCGCTGTTGGTTATTGATCGGAGAGTCATCTCGATCATGTCTGCATGTCTCCCGAACCCGTAGGGTCTACACACTTAAGGTTCGGTGACGCTAGGGTTATAGAGATATTAGTATGCGGTAACCCGAAAGTTTTTCAGAGTTCTGGATGAGATCCCGGATGTCACGAGGAGTTCCGGAATGGTCCGGAGGTAAAGATTTATATATGGGAAGTCCTATTTTGGTCACCGGAAAAGTTTCGGGTTTTATCGGTAACGTAGCGGGACCACCGGGAGGGTCCCGGGGGTCCACCAAGGGGGTCCACCAGCCCCGGGGGCCACATGGGTTGTAGGGGGTGCGCCTTGGCCTATATGGGCCAAGGGCACCAGCCCCAAGAGGCCCATGCGCCAAGAGAAGAGGGAAAGGAAGAGTCCTAAAGGGGGAAGGCACCTCCTAGGTGCCTTGGGGAGGAGGGACTCCTCCCTGGCCGCACCCTTCCTTGGAGGAAGGGCCAAAGGCTGCGCCCCCCTCTCCCTTGGCCCTATATATAGTGGGGGAAAGGGAGGGCAGCAATACCTAAGCCCTGGCGCCTCCCTCTCCCTCCCATGACACATCTTCCTCCTCCCGCAGCGCTTGGCGAAGCCCTGTTGGAATCCCGCTACTTCCACCACCACGCCATCGTGCTGCTGGATCTCCATCAACCTCTCCTCCCCCTTGCTGGATCAAGAAGGAGGAGACGTCACTGCTCCGTACGTGTGTTGAATGCGGAGGTGCCGTCCGTTCGGCGCTAGGATCATCGGTGATTTGGATCACGACGAGTACGACTCCATCAACCCCGTTCTCTTGAACGCTTCCGCGCGCGATCTACAAGGGTAAGTAGATCCACTCCTCCCTCGTTGCTAGATGACTCCATAGATAGATCTTGGTGACACGTAGGAAAAATTTGAATTTATGCTACGTTCCCCAACATGATCACCATCGTCACCGGCGTGACACCTTGATCTCCATCGTAGCATCGTTGTCGTCTCGCCAATCTTATGCTTCTACGACTATCGCTACTGCTTAGTGATAAAGTAAAGCATTACAGGGCGATTGCATTGCATACAATAAAGCGACAACCATATGGCTCCTGCCAGTTGCCGATAACTCAGTTACAGAACATGATCATCTCATACAATAAAATTTAGCATCATGTCTTGACCATATCACATCACAACATGCCCTGCAAAAACAAGTTAGACGTCCTCTACTTTGTTTGTTGCAAGTTTTACGTGGCTGCTACGGGCTTAAGCAAGAACCAATCTTACCTACGCATCAAAACCACAACGATAGTTTGTCAAGTTGATGCCGTTTTAACCTTCGCAAGGACCGGGCGTAGCCACACTCGGTTCAACTAAAGTTGGAGAAACTGACACCCGCCAGCCACCTGTGTGCAAAGCACGGCGGTAGAACCAGTCTCGCGTAAGCGTACGCGTAATGTCGGTCCGGGCCGCTTCATCCAACAATACCGCCGAACCAAAGTATAACATGCTGGTAGGGAGTATGACTTATATCGCCCACAACTCACTTGTGTTCTACTTGTGCATATAACATCAAACCATAAAACCTGGCTCTGATACCACTGTTGGGGAACGTAGTAATTTCAAAAAAATTGCTACGCACACGCAAGATCATGGTGATGCATAGCAACGAGGGGGGAGAGTGTTGTCTACGTACCCTCGTAGACCGAAGCGGAAGCGCTGACGCAACGTAGAGGAAGTAGTCGTACGTCTTCCCGGTCCAACCGATCCAAGCACCGTTACTCCGGCACCTCCGAGTTCATGACACACGTACAGCTCGATGACGCACCCCGGGCTCCGATCCAGCAAAGCTTCGGGGAGGAGTTTCGTCAGCACGACGGCGTGGTGACGATCTTGATGTTTAACCGTCGCAGGGCTTCGCCTAAGCACCGCTACAATATGATCGAGGTGTAATATCATGGAGGGGGGCCCCGCACATGGCTAAGGAACGATCACGAAGATCAACTTGTGTGTCCTAGGGTGCTCCCTTGCCCCCGTATATAAAGGAGCCAAGGGGGGTGCGGCCGGCCCTAATAGGAGGCGCGCAGGAGTCCTACTCCTACCGGGAGTAGGAATCCCCTCCCTTTCCTTGTCCAAGTAGGAGATGGGGAAGGAAGGGAGAGAGGAGAGGAAGGAAGGGGGGGGGGGCGCCGCCCCTCCCTCCTTGTACAATTCGGACTAGGGGGAGAGGGGGCACGCGGCCTGCCCTGGCTGCCTTTCCTCTTCTCCACTTTAGGCCCATGAGGCCCATTAACCCCCCGGGGGCGTTCCGGTAACCCCCCGGTTCTCCGGTTTTATCCGAAACTTCCCCGAAACACTTCCGATGTCCGAATATAGCCGTCCAATATATCAATCTTTATGTCTCGACCATTTCGAGACTCCTCGTCATGTCCGTGATCACATCCGGGACTTCGAACAACCTTCGGTACATCAAAATACATAAACTCATAATGAAACTGTCATCGTAACTTTAAGCGTGCGGACCCTACGGTTCGAGAACAATGTAGACATGACCGAGACACGTCTCCGGTCAATAACCAACAGCGGGACCTGGATGCCCATATTGGCTCCTACATATTCTACGAAGATCTTTATCGGTCAGACCGCATAACAACATACGTTGTTCCCTTTGTCATCGGTATGTTACTTGCCCGAGATTCGATCGTCGGTATCCAATACCTAGTTCAATCTCATTACCGGCAAGTCTCTTTACTCGTTCCATAATACATCATCCCGCAACTAACTCATTAGTCACAATGCTTGCAAGGCTTAAGTGATGTGCATTACCGAGAGGGCCCAGAGATACCTCTCCGACGATCGGAGTGACAAATCCTAATCTCGAAATACGTCAACCCAACATGTACCTTTGGAGACACCTGTAGAGCACCTTTATAATCACCCAGTTACGTTGTGACGTTTGGTAGCACACAAAGTGTTCCTCCGGCACACGGGAGTTACATAATCTCATAGTCATAGGAACATGTATAAGTCATGAAGAAAGCAATAGCAACATACTAAACGATCGGGTGCTAAGCTAATGGAATGGGTCATGTCAATCAAATCATTCAACTAATGATGTGATCCCTGTTAATCAAATGACAACTCTTTGTCCATGGTTAGGAAACATAACCATCTTTGATTAACGAGCTAGTCAAGTAGAGGCATACTAGTGACACTTTGTTTGTCTATGTATTCACACATGTATTATGTTTCTGGTTAATACAATTCTAGCATGAATAATAAACATTTATCATGATATAAGGAAATAAATAATATCTTTATTATTGCCTCTAGGGCATATTTCCTTCACTTCTAATATGCCAGGAATCCCACGCGAGTTGGCTGAACACAGCCTCAATATATTGAAGGGATATAAACCGGTTAAGCAAACATTGCGGTGCTTTTCCGAACCCAAACATCAAGCTATGGGGGAGGAGCTAGCCAAGCTAATCGAGGCAGGATTCATCAGAGAAATAAAACATCCGGACTGGTTGGCAAACCTGGTGATGGTTCCAAAGAAGGACAAGTCCTGGCGCCTGTGCGTCAATTTCAAAGACCTCAACAAGGCTTGCCCTAAAGATCCCTTCCCCCTCCCTCGCATTGACCAGATCATTGATGCTACCGCAGGACACGACTCATTATTCTTCCTTGAGGCATATTCCGGATACCATCAAATTAAAATGAAGGAGTCCGATCAAGCTGCAACAACATTCATCACCCCATATGGGCCATTCTGCTTCAACACCATGCCCTTTGGACTCAAGAACGCCGGCGTCACTTATCAACGCATGATCCAAACATGCCTGGAGAAATAGATCGGAAAGACAGTTGAAGCCTACGTGGATGACGTCGTAATCAAGACAAGGCACGTCGAAACACTAATAGACAACCTACGCCTCAAATTTGACAACCTCCACGCATATGACATTAAGCTCAATCCGGAAAAGTGTGTTTTTGGCGTCCCTGCAGGAAAGCTGATGGGCTTCATCGTTTCCAATAGAGGAATTGAAGCAAATCCAGCCAAAATCCGAGCTCTGTCACAATTGGCTACGCCAACAGACCTTAAACAAGTCCAAAAACTCGCGGGTTGCGTGGAAGCTCTAAGCCGCTTTATCTCCAGATTGGGAGAAAAGGCACTGCCACTCTATCGTCTTCTACGACAAACCGATCACTTTGAGTGGACGGACGCGGCAACAGCCGGACTGGAAGAAATAAAAACCCTTCTAGCGAGCAACCCAATCCGGGCTGCACCAAACGTCGGTGAACCCATGTTGCTATACATATCGGAAACACATCAAGTGGTGAGCGTCGTACTTGTCGTTGAATGAGAACAGGACAGACACAAATTCCCAGTTCAGAAGCCAGTGTACTACGTATCCATTGTCCTTACACCATACAAATCCCGGTACCCCCATTATCAAAAGATAGCATACGCAGTCTTCATGGCATCCCGAAAGCTACGACACTACTTCCAGGAGTGTTCGATCACGGTGGCTTCCGAAGTACCACTCAACGACATAATAAACAACCGCGATGCCATGAGCCGGATTGCCAAATGGGCCATTGAGCTCCTCCCATTTGACATTACATATAAACCACGTCGAGCTATTAAATCCCATGTACTGGCTGACGTCGTCACCGAAATAGACAGAGGTCGAACTCCCTAAAGAGTACGACACATATTCCAATTGGGTTCTATATTTCGATGGCTCCAAAATGCTGGCAGGACTAGGAGTGGGCGTCGTTTTAACGTCCCTTACTGGAGACGTCGTTCAGTACGTACTCCAAATACTATACACAGACTCCAATAATGCAGCCGAATACGAGGCCTTATTGCATGGTCTCCGGATGGCTGTCTCCATGGGCATACAGCGCTTGGAAGTGCATGAGGACTCAAACCTCGCAATATCTCAAATAAATGGAGACTTTGATGCCAAAGACCCGAAGATGGCAGCTTATCGTAATGCCGTCCTAAAAATGTCGGCTCGGTTCGAGGGACTCGGGTTCCATCATGTGGCTCGAGAAAGTAATCAAGCGGCGGACGTTCTTGCTCGCATAGGCGCTAAGCGCGACCCCGTCCCACCTAAATTTTTTCTGTAAAGGCTTTTTAAGCCATCCGTGGTGTGGTAGGGGGAGGGCGGCAACACTAGTCCGGATCCGAACACAACCCCAGATTCCGAACACACCGATATCGTCGGAGGGTCAACCACAAAAATAACACCGTCGGCCCATCTCATTATGGAAGTCATTGCCCAATGGAATGAACCCTTCTTGGCCTACCTTAATAAGGAGGAGCTTCCCGAGGACCAGAATGAGGCCCGCTGCATTGTCCGGCGTTCGAAGGCCTACAAGGTTCATGACGGAGAGATCTATAAGAAAAGCGCTACCGGAGTTCTTCAAAGATGTATCTCCGAGGAAGAGGGGTGGCATCTTTTGCCTGAAATTCACGCCGGACTCGGCGGTCACCACGCCGCAGCTCGGGCCCTTGTTAGCAAGGCCTTCCGTACAGGGTTTTATTGGCCGACGGCCTAAGCGGATGCACAGGACCTTGTCCAACGTTGCGTCGGATGCCAACTCTTCGCCAACCAAAGCCATATGCCCCCACTGCCTTACAAACAATCCCCATCACTTGGCCTTTTGCAGTCTGGGGACTCGATATGGTCGGACCCCTTAAAGGAGGAAGCCATAAGAGAAAGTATCCACTGGTCATGGTGGATAAATTCACTAAGTGCATAGAGGCCAAAACAGTCAAAACGGCAGAGGCGGGGCCGGTAATAGATTTCATATCCGGCATGGTACATCGTTATGGTGTTCCATACAACATCATCACCGATAATGGCTCTAATTTCACAGCCGATGAAGTGAAAACTTGGTGTGCTAATTTGGGCATTAAGCTTGATTACGCCTTTGTCTATCACCTGCAGACAAATGGTGAAGTCGAACGGGCTAATGGTATTATTATGAGCGGCATCAAACCTAGACTAGTGCGGTCTTTGAAAGAATCAGACAAGCACTGGGTGGAGGAACTTGACTCCGTACTCTGGGGGCTGCGGACCATGCCCAATCGCACTACTGGATATACACCTTTCTTCATGGTGTACGGTGCGGAAGCAGTGTTACCCTGCGACATTATTCATGACTCACCTCGAGTGCGCATGTACGAAGAGAGAGAGGCCGAGCTTGATCGGCAGGACAGCTTAGATGCCCTGGAGGAGGAGCACGACGTCACAAAAGCCCGTTCCGCATTTTATCAACAGCAGGCTAGCAGATATCAAAGCAGAGAAGTGCGGGCCAAGACTTACAACGTTGGTGAACTTGTTCTACGCGTGCCAGAGAAGAAAAAGGACAAACTCAAGCCCAAGTGAGAGGGTCCCTTCATTATTGACGAAGTTCTCACCGGAGGAGCGTACCACATGCGTGATGCGTCAGACAATCACTTGGAGCCGATGAAGGAAATATGCCCTAGAGGCGATAATAAAGTTATTATTTATTTCCTCATATCATGATAAATGTTTATTATTCATGCTAGAATTGTATTAACCGGAAACTTAGTACGTGTGTGAATACATAGACAAACAGAGTGTCACTAGTATGCCTCTACATGACTAGCTCGTTAATCAAAGATGGTTATGTTTCCTAACCATAGACGTGAGTTGTCATTTGATTAATGGGATCACATCATTAGGAAAATGATGTGATTGACTTGACCCATTCTGTTAGCTTACCACTTGATTGTTTAGTTTTCTGCTATTGCTTTCTTCATGATTTATACATGTTCCTATGACTATGAGATTATGCAACTCACGATTACCAGAGGAACACTTTGTGTGCTACCAAACGTCACAATGTAACTGGGTGATTATAAAGGTTCTCTGCAGGTGTCTCCGATGGTACTTGTTGAGTTGGCATAAATCAAGAGTAGGATTTGTCACTCTGATTGTCGGAGAGGTAACTCTGGGCCCACTCGGTAATGCACATCACTATAAGCCTTGCAAGCATTGTAACAAATGAGTTAGTTGCGGAATGATGTATTACGGAACGAGTAAAGATACTTGCCGGTAACGAGATTGAACTAGGTATTGAGATACCGACGATCGAATCTCGGGCAAGTAACATACCGATGACAAAGGGAACAACGTATGTTGTTATTCGGTTTGACCGATAAAGATCTTCGTAGAATATGTGGGAGCCAATATGAACATCCAGGTTCCACTATTGGTTATTGACCAGAGACGTGTCTCGTTCATGTCTACATAGTTCTCGAACCCGTAGGGTCCGCACGCTCAAAGTTTGGTGACGATTGGTACTATGAGTTTTTGTGTTTTGATGTACCGAAGGTAGTTCGGAGTCCCGTATATGATAATGGACATGACGAGGAGTCTCGAAATGGTCGAGACGTAAAGATCGATATATTGGACGACTATATTCGGACACCGGAAGTGTTCCGGGTGGTTTCGGAGAAAATCGGAGTGCCGGACGGTTACCGGAACCCCCCGGGAGAAATAGTGGGCCTTATGGGCCTTAGTGGAGAGAGAGAGGGATGGCCTAGGGCAGGCCGCGTGCCCCTCCCCCTTTGGTCCAAATTGGACTAGGAGAGGGGGGCGGCACCCCCCTTTCCTTCTCCCTCTCCCCCATCCTTTCCCCCTCCTAGTAGGAGTAGGAAAGAGGGGAATCCTACTCCTACTAGGAGGAGGATTCCTCCTCCTGGCGCGCCCTCTAGGGCCGGCCGGCCTCCCCCTACTCCTTTATATACGGGGGCAGGGGGCACCTCTAGACATACAAGTTGATCTATTGATCTATTCCAGCCGTGTGCGGTGCCCCCATCCACCATAATCCACCTCGATTATATCATAGCGGTGCTTAGGCGAAGCCCTGCATCGGTAGCATCATCATCACCGTCATCATGCCGTCGTGCTGATGAAACTCTCCCGTGAAGCTCTGCTGGATCGGAGTTCGTGGGACGACATCGAGCTACACGTGTGCTGAACTCGGAGGTGCCATGCGTTCGGTACTTGGATCGGTTGGATCGTGAAGACATATGACTACATCAACCGCGTTGTGCTAACGCTTTCGCTTTCGGTCTATGAGGGTACGTGGACACACTCTCCCCTCTCGCTGCTATCCATCACCATGATCCTGTGTGTGCGTAGGATTTTTTTTAAAATTACTACGTTCCCTAACAGTGGCATCCGAGCCAGGTTTATGCGTAGATGTTATATGCACGAGTAGAACACAAGTGAGTTGTGGATGATACAAGTCATACTGCTTACCAGCATGTCACACTTTGGTTCGGCTCTATTATTGGATGAAGCGGCCCAGACCGACATTACGCGTACGCTTACGCGAGACTGGTTCTACCGACGTGCTTTGCACACAGGTGGCTGGCGAGTGTCAGTTTCTCCAACTTTAGTTGAACCAAGTATGTCTACGCCCGGTCCTTGAGAAGGTTAAAACAACACTAACTTGACAAACTATCATTGTGATTTTGATGCGTAGGTAAGAACGGTTCTTGCTCAGCCCGTAGCAGCCACGTAAAACTTGCAACAACAAAGTAGAGGACGTCTAACTTGTTTTTGCATGGCATGTTGTGATGTGATATGGTCAAGACATGATGCTATAGTTTGTTGTGTGAGATGATCATGTTTTGTAACCGAATTATCGGCAACTGGCAGGAGCCATATGGTTGTCTCTTTATTGTATGCAATGCAATCACCCTGTAATTGATTTACTTTATCACTAAGCGGTAGCGATAGTCTTAGAAACAATAGTTGGTGAGACGACAATGATGCTATGATGGAGATCAAGGTGTCGCGCTGGTGACAATGGTGATCATGACGGTGCTTCGGAGATGGAGATCACAAGCACAAGATGATGATGGCCATATCATATCACTTATATTGATTGCATGTGATGTTTATCTTTTATGCATCTTATTTTGCTTAGATCGACGGTAGCATTATAAGATGATCTCTCACTAAATTTCAAGGTACAAGTGTTCTCCCTGAGTATGCACCGTTGCGAAAGTTCGTCGTGCCGAGACACCATGTGATGATCGGGTGTGATAAGCTCTACGTTCAGATACAACAGGTGCAAGCCAGTTTTGCACATGCAGAATACTCGGGTTAAACTTGACGAGCCTAGCATATGCAGATATGGCCTCGAAACACTAGAGACCGAAAGGTCGAGCGTGAATCATATAGAAGATATGATCAACATAGTGATGTTCACCATTGAAAACTACTCCATCTCACGTGATGATCGGACATGGTTTAGTTGATATGGATCACGTGATCACTTAGATGATTAGAGGGATGTCTATCTAAGTGGGCGTTCTTTAATAATTTGTTTAACTGAACTTTAATTTATCATGAACTTAGTACCTGATAGTATTTTGCATGTTTATGTTATTGTAGATAGATGGCCCGTGTTGTTGTTCCATTGAATTTTAATGCGTTCCTTGAGAAAGCAAAGTTGAAAGATGATGGTAGGAATTACACGGACTGGGTCCGTAACTTAAGGATTATCCTCATTGCTGCACAAAAGAATTACGTCCTGGAAGCACCGCTAGGTACCAAACCTGCTGCAGGAGCAACACCAGATGTTATGAACGTCTGGCAGAGCAAAGCTGATGACTACTCGATAGTTCAGTGTGCCATGCTTTATGGCTTAGAACCGAGACTTCAACAACGTTTTGAACATCATGGAGCATATGAGATGTTCCAGGAGTTGAAGTTAATATTTCAAGCAAATGCCCGAATTGAGAGATATGGAGTCTCCAATAAGTTCTATAGCTACAAGATGGAGGAGAATAGTTCTGTCAGTGAACTTATACTCAGAATGTTTGGGTACCATAACCACTTGACTCAACTGGGAGTTAATCTTCCTATTGATAGTGCCATTGACAGAGTTCTTCAATCACTGCCACCAAGCTACAAGAGCTTCTTGATGAACTATAACATGCAAGGGATGGGTAAGACAATTCCCGAGCTCTTCGCAATGCTAAAGGCTGTGGAGGTAGAAATCAAGAAGGAGCATCAAGTGTTGATGATTAACAAGACCACCGGTTTCAAGAAAAAGGGTAAAGGGAAGAAGAAAGGGAACTTCAAGAAGAACGGCAAACAAGTTGCTGCACAAGAGAAGAAACCCAAGTCTGCACCTAAGCCTGAGATTGAGTGCTTCTACTGCAAACAGACTAGTCACTGGAAGCGGAACTGCCCCAAGTATTTGGCGGATAAGAAGGATGGCAAGGTGAACAAAGGTATATGTGATATACATGTTATTGATGTGTAGCTTACTAATTCTCGCAGTAGTGCCTGGGTATTTGATGCTGGTTCTATTGCTAATATTTGCAACTCGAAACAGGGACTACAGATTAAGCGAAGATTGGCAAAGGACAAGGTGACGATGCGCGTGGGAAATGGTTCCCAAGTCGATGTGATCGCGGTCGGTACGCTACCTCTACATCTACCTTCAGGATCAGTATTAGACCTGAATAATTGTTATTTGGTGCCAGCGTTGAGCATGAACATTATATCTGGATGTTGTTTGATGCGAGACGGTTATTCATTTAAATCAGATAATAATGGTTGTTCTATTTATATGAGTAATATCTTTTATGGTCATGCACCCTTAAAAAGTGGTCTATTCTTTTTTTCTCGATAGTGGAGATACACATACTCATAGTATTGAGGCTAAAAGAAGCAGAGTTGATAATGATAGTGCAACTTATTTGTGGCACTGCCGTTTAGGTCATATTGGTATAAAGCGCATGAAGAAACTCCATTCTGATGGACTTTTGGAATCACTTGATTATGAATCACTTGGTACTTGCGAACCGTGCCTCATGGGCAATATGACTAAAATGCCGTTCTCCGAAACTATGGAGCGGGCAACAGAATTGTTGGAAATCATACAAACTGATGTATGTGGCCCGATGAATATTGAGACTCGCGGCGGATATCGTTATTTTCTCACCTTCATGGATGATTTGAGCATATATGGGTATATCTACTTGATGAAACGTAAGTCTGAAACATTTGAAAAGTTCGAGGAATTTCAGAGTGAAGTGGAAAATCATCGTAACAAGAAAATAAAGTTTCTACGATCTGATCGTGGAGGAGAATATTCGAGTTACGAGTTTAGTATTCATTTTAAACAATGCGGAATAGTTTCGCAACTAACGCCACCCGGAACACCATAGCGTAATGGTGTGTCCGAACGTCATAATCGTACTTTACCAGATATGGTGTGATCTATGATGTCTCTTAATGATTTACCGCTATCATTTTGGGGTTATGCTTTAGAGACGGCTGCATTCACGTTAAATAGGGCACCATCTAAATCCATTGAGATGACTCCTTATGAACTGTGGTTTGGAAAGAAACCAAAGTTGTCATTTCTTAAAGTTTGGGGCTGCGATGCTTCTGTGAAAAAGCTTCAACCCGATAAGCTCGAACCCAAATCGGAGAAATGTGTCTTCATAGGATACCCAAAATAAACAGTTGGGTACACCTTCTATCACAGATCCGAAGGCAAGACTTTTGTTGGTAAAATGGATCCTTTCTAGAGAAGGAGTTTCTCTCGAAAGAAGTGAGTGGAAGGAAAGTAGAACTTGATGAGGTAACGGTACATGCTCCCTTATTAGAAAGTAGTTCATCACAGAAACCGGTTCCTGTGACACCTACAGCAATTAGTGAGGAAGCTAATGATAATGATCATGAAACTTCAGATCAAGTTACTACCGAACCTCGTAGGTCAACCAGAGTAAGATCCACACCAGAGTGGTACGGTAATCCTGTTCTAGAGGTCATGTTACTAGACCATGACGAACCTACGAACTATGAGGAAGCGATGATGAGCCCAGATTCCGGAAAAATGGCTTGAGGCCATGAAATCTGAGATGGGATCGATGTATGAGAACAAAGTATGGACTTTGGTTGACTTGCCCGATGATCGACAAGCCATCAAGAATAAATGGATCTTCAAGAAGAAGACATGCGCTGATGGTAATGTTACTGTCTACAAAGCTTGACTTGTTGCGAAAAGTTTTCGACAAGTTCAAGGAGTTGACTACGATGAGACCTTCTCACCCGTAGCGATGCTTAGGTCCGTCTGAATCATGTTAGCTATTGCGACATTTTATGATTATGAAATTTGGCAAATGGATGTAAAGACTGTATTCCTGAATGGATTTCTGGAAGAAGAATTGTATATGATGCAACCTGAAGGTTTTATCGATCCAAAGGGTGCTAACAAAGTGTGCAAGCTCCAGCGATCCATTTATGGACTGGTGCAAGCCTCTCGGAGTTGGAATAAACGTTTTGATAGTGTGATCAAAGCATATGGTTTTATACAGACTTTTGGAGAAGCTTGTATTTACAAGAAAGTGAGTGGGAGCTCTATAGCATTCCTAATATTATATGTGGATGACATATTGCTGATTGGAAATGATATAGAATTTCTGGACAGCATAAAAGGATATTTGAATAAGAGTTTTTCAATGAAAGACCTCGGTGTAGCTGCTTACATATTGGGCATCAAGATCTATAGAGATAGATCAAGACACTTAATTGGACTTTCACAAAGCACACACCTTGACAAAGTTTTGAAAAAGTTCAAAATGGATCAGGCAAAGAAAGGTTTCTTACCTGTGTTACAAGGTGTGAAGTTGAGTAAGCCTCAATGCCCGACCACTTCAAAAGATAGAGAGAAAATGAAAGATGTTACCTATGCTTCAGCCATAGGCTCTATCATGTATGCAATGATGTGTACCAGACCTGATGTGTGCCTTGCTATTAGTTTAGCAGAGAGGTACCAAAGTAATCTAGGAGTGGATCACTGGACAGCAGTCAAGAAAATCCTGAAATACCTGAAAAGGACTCAGGATATGTTTCTCGTTTATGGAGGTGACAATGAGCTCATCGTAAATGGTTACGTTGATGCAAGATTTGACACTGATCCGGACGATTTAAATCGCAAACCGGATACGTGTTTATATTGAACGGTGGAGCTGCCTGTTGGAGCAGTTCTAAACAAAGCGTCGTGGTGGGATCTACGTGTGAAGCAGAGTACATAGCTGCTTCGGAAGCACCAAATGAAGGAGTCTGGATGAAGGAGTTCAATTCTGGTCCATTGAAAATCTTGGTGTCATACCTAGTGCATCGGGTCCAATGAAAATCTTTTGTGACAATACTGGTGCAATTGCCTTGGCAAAGGAATCCAGATTTCACAAGAGAACCAAGCACATAAAGAGACGCTTCAACTCCATCCGGGATCAAGTCCAGGTGGGAGACATAGAGATTTGCAAGATACATACGGATCTGAACGTTGCAGACCCGTTGACTAAGCCTCTTCCACGACAAAAACATGATCAGCACCAAGACTCCATGGATGTTAGAATCATTACTGTGTAATCTAGATTATTGACTCTAGTGCAAGTGGGAGACTGAAGGAAATATGCCCTAGAGACAATAATAAAGTTATTATTTATTTCCTCATATCATGATAAATGTTTATTATTCATGCTAGAATTGTATTAACCGGATGTCACTAGTATGCCTCTACTTGACTAGCTCGTTAATTAAAGATGGTTATGTTTCCTAACCATAGACATGGGTTGTCATTTGATTAATGGGGTCACATCATTAGGATAATGATGTGATTGACTTGACCCATTCCGTTAGCTTAGCACTTGATCATTTAGTTTTCTGCTATTGCTTTCTTCATGACTTATACATGTTCCTATGACTATGAGATTATGCAACTCCCGATTACCGGAGGAACATTGTGTGCTACCAATCGTCACAACGTAACTGGGTGATTATAAAGGTGCTCTACAGGTGTCTCCGATGGTACTTGTTGAGTTGGCATAAATCAAGATTAGGATTTGTCACTCCGATTGTCAAAGAGGTAACTCTGGGCCCACTTAGTAATGCACATCACTATAAGCCTTGCAAGCATTGTAACTAATGAGTTAGTTGCGGGATGATGTATTACGGAACGAGTAAAGAGACTTGCCGGTAACGAGATTGAACTAGGTATTGAGATACCTAGGATCAAATCTCGGGCAAGTAACATACCGATGACAAAGGGAACAACGTATGTTGTTATGCGGTTTGACCGATAAAGATCTTCGTAGAATATGTGGGAGCCAATATGAACATCCATGTTCCGCTATAGGTTATTGACCGAAGACGTGTCTCAGTCATGTCTTCATAGTTTTCGAACCCGTAGGGTCCACACGCTTAAAGTTTGGTGACGATCGGTATTATGAGTTTTTGTGTTTTGATGTACCAAAGGTAGTTCGGAGTCCCGGATATGATCATGGACATGACGAGGAGTCTCGAAATGATCGATACGTAAAGATCGATATATTGGACGACTATATTCGGACACCGGAAGTGTTCCGGGTGGTTTCGGAGAAAACCGGAGTGCCGGAGGGTTACCGGAACCCCCCCCCCCCCGGGGAGAAATAGTGGGCCTTATGGGCCTTAGTGGAGAGAGATGGCTGGCGTAGGGTAGGCCGCGCGCCCCTCCCCCTCTGGTCCAAATTGGACTAGGAGAGGGGGGTGGCGCCCCCTTTCCTTCTTCCTCTCCCCCTTCCTCTCCCCCTCCTAGTAGGACTGGAAAGAGGGTAATCCTACTCCTACTAGGAGGAGGATTCCTCCTCCTGGCGCGCCCTCTAGGGCCGGCTGGCCTCCCCCCTTGCTCCTTTATATACGGGGCAGGGGGCACCTCTAGACACACAAGTTGATCTATTGATCTATTCCAGCCGTGTGCGGTGCCCCCCTCCACCATAATCCACCTCGATTATATCATAGCGGTGCTTAGGCGAAGCCCTTCGTCGGTAGCATCATCATCACCGTCATCACGCCTTCGTGCTGACGAAACTCTCCCGTGAAGCTCTGCTGGATCGGATTTCGTGGGACATCATCGAGCTGAACATATGCTGAACTCGGAGATGCCATGCATTCGGTACTTGGATCGGTCGGATCGTGAAGACGTATGACTAGATCAACCGTGTTGTGCTCATGCTTCCGCTATCGGTCTAGGAGGGTACGTGGAAACACTCTCCCCTCTCGCTGCAATGCATCACTATGATCCTGTGTGTGCGTAGGATTTTTTTTGAAATAACTACGTTCCCTAACAGCCGAACGCCTAGAATGCGGCCAGACTCCGACGATTCTATGCCTAGCGCCGAACTCTGTGTTCGTCTCCTTCCTCCTGTTATTAGCATTATTTTTTTCTCTCTTTTCGTTTTTCTCTCTTTTCGTTTTGCTCTTTAGCCCTACGGCTTTAGTACGGCTAGACTGTTCTCCCCTAATGTGTACATCTCCAAATATGTACGTCCATTATACCTGGGGGCTTCTTGTACAGAAGCTTGCTATTATTCTTCGAGCATCATGCTCACCACATATGCGTTCTTCCCATATGTACCTTTTCTTCGCCATTATATGTATCGATATGACTTAAGTTTTGGCCAAGCTGGGTTGACTGGCTCCTGTGCTTATGCCCTACGTTCTCGTTAGTTCGTCTAGGTCATAAAGGGAGCACCTCTGCGATTGTTACTGCCGGGTCATCCGGATGTGTACCTCAAACTGGGTGAAGCCAAAAGCTAGCATTCTCAAGGGAATATTCGGTCGTTGAATTAAAGATGTTTCCGCATTCACTCCATTGTGAAACCCTAGAAGTTACTTACTCTATGATTTTTTCAATCACAGTTCGGACATGCACATTGAACGCATGCACACCCAGGGAAAGGAACCCTTAACGGAACTTTTCTCTATGGAAGATGTTTCTTACATAATGTAATATAACATAACTAGCCGGATACACATTTTCTGTTCAAGCAATTATGACCCCTACGCCTGGTTCCCATGCATACCCCGGTATATTCTACCGCTAGGGTATTTAGAAACACTCGCACCTTCGGGTCCAGAGGTCGAAGCGAAAAGGTCGGCCATGACAATTGTTTTTACAATCCAGCTAGAAGGAAAGTACATAGTCACTTAGGACTTAAAGACTTCCTCCTCTATACCGTCCAACAGGTGGTCTAACTTACAATCCTATTGGGAATATCTCGCGGCCACCTCTACTTGGTCATATACTAAACTAACAGGAATTTCTTCCCCATTTGACCCTAGCGGTCCAACCCGGGCCATGTGATTCGGATCCAGCTTGGTATACCGCGTTTTTACCATGGCCCAGGCCTCTCGCGCACCCTCTCGGTAGGCCGATATCTTCCATAGTCAGATACGCTGCCGCGCTCCCTTGAACAGCTCTACAAGCTTCTCCATACTCCCTGGAGGGGAGGCAGATGGCCATAAGGCCTTGGCTACACTCCGCATTGCCTGCCAACCTTGCTCGTGTAACTGCGACAGCCCTTGCAGAAGATCAGTTGATGATCCGGACACCTCCTCTTCGGGACGGCCCGTCAACATACCTGTAATCTCAGCTATATCAGCTAAGTTTACCCCCAAACTGTTATAAGATAAATTCGGCCACATACCGAATATGCCGCCTCGCAGCTTTTTGTTCTCCTTCACGGAGTCGGCTAGCTGGGCTCGCACATCTTTCAGTTCTTCGCCCAGTTTGGTGTTTGAATCCTGGAGTTTGTTTTTCTCCTCTCTCACTCGGGTCAGAACGCGCTCGCCTGCCGCATGTTGTCTCTTCGCCTCTTTTTCGCTCGTTTGAGGGCCTTCAGTTCCTCTCCCAGTTGGTCCAATGACCCTGTTATGAGACAAGCAACAGTTGCAATGCAGCTGGCATATAATTTTTTGTTTATCGATGGAGGGAAATATTACTAGAGGACGCCTTCTTGAACTTTTCTAGTTCGGCGGTAGCAGCAGTTAGCTGTGTCTGGCACTGCTCCAGCTCTTGGGCTAGCAGGTCGTTCTTCTTCGTAAGAGCCTGGTTATACAACGATCCTTAAAACATTTGTCCCAACTGCTTCAAGTCTCGGGGGCTACAGGCACATGGTTATCAAATTCGGACAAGGTAAACTTACCTACACATCTTTCAAATGTTGCTTGGTGGCTCTGTTAAGCCCATCTCGAGCAGCTCAGATGTATGCATCAGCCAAGCTGAAGGCACCGAACGCCTCTTTTGAGAAGCAAAGATTTCGTAAAATGGCCCTCCGGCGCCGGTGATTCCTGGCGCTCTCCACTTCCGAATTGGTGACGGACATATTTTCCGAACCCTTGGCAGAAGGACAGTCCGACGCCACTCCCATATCGGGCCCCGTCTCTTCAGCTGGGACCGACTCTTGGTTATCAGGAGTACGACTGGTCAGGTCTCCGGACACAGTCCGTCGAACGTTTTCCCTGATACAAAATGAACATATGAGTCACAGTTGGACGCGACTGCTAAAAAGAGCATAGTTGCAAACCCATACCTCTTCAGGGAAGGACCGACCGTATCTCTGTTTGCCTTCCTCTTCGAAGGCCTGCCTGACGCGGGAGCCTCTCTCTCTCTGAAGATGTCCCCGGGGCAGCACGACGCGCCAAACGCCTCCCCTTCTGAGCACAGGATGGTGCGGTGAGTGAGGAAGAATGAGAAAACCCTCTCGGACAAAGTGTCTCCTGATTACTTACATGAGAAGCAGGGAGAAGACCGGGGTAGTCGGCGATGATGGGTACATCCATGCCGTCATAGCTTGTCTGATAGAAAACTCCATCTTTGAGCTCCACGAATATGTCCGGATCTTCCTCATATCCGGGGTCAAGATCCTGATTGTGATTCTCCGGCTGAGGGGCAGGGTCATGGATCCCCTCGACAGCCTTTCGCCATTCCTGTCATGAATGAATAAGATACCACCCTTCAAAAATAATTCAGGGAGTGGAGTCGAATAGTGGAGTTAGAGCTTATCCAGCTAGGAGAATTGTACATGGAAAACCCGTCTCAATTTGGAGATGGGTGAACTCCTCCTGCTCCCCTTTATACAGTTCGGCCAATATTTTGGCCAGAGCGGCGGGAGTCTTCGGGCCCTTCCGACCGCTTCGGGAGGCGTCATCTTCCCCATTGTAATGCCACATGGGTATCCCTCTATATTGGAGTGGTTGGACCCCCCCCCCCCCCGCGCTATGGAGACCGCCATTACCTCGACTATTGACAATCCGGACTGGGCGAGCATCATAATCTTACCCAGCAACAGACTGATCTCTGTGCTATCCTCTTCCTCAAGGCTCCGAGGACTCCAGCTATGGCGTTTCTTCAACGGAGCACTTGAAAATTAAGGGAGGCCCATCCGGACTGGGTCGGGAAGAGCGACGTCGTCAATATAAAACCATTCAGAGGTCCACTCTTCAGAAGCTTTCTTCGGTGTGCCGGATAGGTATCTGGTCTCAGCAATGCGCCATATTTCGGCCCCACCCACTTCAAATATCGATCCCTCGTGGTTGTGCGGGACAAGACAAAACAACCTTCTCCATAGATCGAAATGGGCCTCACAACCTAGGAATAGTTCGCATAAAGCTACATAACCCGCAATGTGCAGGATGGAGGCTGGGGTAAAATTGTGTAGCTAGAGGCCGTAATACTCCAGAAGACCTTGGAGGAATGGGTGAATTGGAAATCCCATGCCCCTTAGCAGATAGGGGAGAAGCACACTTGTTCCCTCGTAGATGGATTGGGGAAATCTTCCACCTGGGTTTTGCCGTTGAAGGAAGCCAACCCTGCTCGAATAGGGATCAGATCCGCAGGGGGAGAAATCCTTGTGTTTGCAACTTCGCTAATTGACTATGGGACACAGAGCACCTCTCCCACTCACCTTTCTCTGGGTCGGAACGGGAGGAGAAGCTGGGAATGCTAGCCATGTTGGAATGGTCTTTCCTGGAAATCTCCGAGGATTTTCTCCGCGTGGTGCCGAATGGATCTGAGACCCAATCTCTTTAAATATACGCTCTTCCTTGCATGGTCGGGGTGTTATTTACAAAAAAAATACCCTGACCGTCCGCATTCGCCCGACACGTGGAAGCTGAAGTCATCGATGCATAGAAGCCGAGGGGTGCGGCATTGAATTGAAAGCCGAATACATAACTTGGAAGACGTCGGAGGAGGAACCCGCCTTGCAATGCCGAAGACAATCTGCGCGCCGAACACCTCGTCATTGAAGCCTGGTTCGGGGCCTACTGAGGGAGTCCTGGACTAAGGGGTCCTCGGGCATCCGGCCTGTTAGCCATGGGCCGGACTGATGGGCTGTGAAGATATGAAGACAGAAGACTGCACCCGTGTCCGGACAGGACTCTCCTTGGTGTGGAAGGCAAGCTTGGCAATCAAATATGTAGATTCCTTTCTTTGTAACCGACCTTGTGTAACCCTAGATCCTCCCGGTGTCTATATAAACTGGAGGACTTAGTCCGAAGGATACTGATTATCATAACCATACAAGCTAGGCCTCTAGGGTTTAGCCAGTACGATCTCATGGTAGATCAACTCTTGTAATACTCATATTCATCAAGATCAATCAAGCAGGACGTAGGGTATTACCTCCATAGAGAGGGCCCGGACCTGGGTAAAACATTGTATCCCCTGTCTCCTGTTACCATCGACCTTAGACGCACAGATCGGGACCCCCTACCCGAGATCCGCCGGTTTTGACACCGACACACATCGCCTCCCGGAAGAGCTCGTGGCGGACGAAGCTTCGTTCGTGCGCAACCTTGAGCGCGCGGACAACTCCGTCCTTCACAGCAGGGGCCGTCGACGGGATCTGAAGCGGCGCTCCCCCTTCCTACAGGGGGCTGGGGGCTAGCGCCCCTCCGGTCGCCGACTGGGCTTCGGCAGGAGCCCAGTTGGGTTGAGTCTCGCTGCTCAAAGGAGGAACCAAGACCTAAGCCCTCCGGCCGCCGTCCATAACCATAGGAGGAGCCCTTGGCATGCTCGTCACTCCCCCGACGAGGCCACGAAGAAGAGACGGTAGGAGCGCGGGCTCAAGGCGCCAAGCTAGTGCGTCTGCCTCTCCAGCCGACCTCGCGACGGGGGCAGCATGCTGGCCTGGGATGCCCATGGCCGGCGGGAGATCCGAGGCAGGAGGAGGTTGCTTCGCGAGGGGCTTCGTGGCCTTAGCAGAGGGGATCCTGAAGATAAGGGAAGCAGCACTCAAGGAATTACAAAGATAAGGTACTTACTCATCTATGGCGATGTACTTCCTCTGTTTCAACGGCCGGAAAGCGCCGCTGCTGCAGCTTGGGGACCCCTTCCTTTTGCGGAGCGCATTGAAGTCTACACGGAGCCGGCCGAAGCGTTGGGCGTGCCGACCAGCGCAGGGCGCGGCTGGTGAAGCGCCCAAGGAGGTGAACTCATGAGCGCAAAGCTGGGGAGAGCCATCAAGCACCGCCTTGTGACGGCCTCCAGAGGCCTCGGGAGCAGTGGGTAGCGTCGCCCCCTCAGCCGCCACCTCAGCGTGAGTGTTGTAGCCTCCCGAAGATGACGCCTCAGGGACTGCGGGCAGCTTCGACACCTTGGCGCCCGCGCCTCCAGCCTCCGGTGGTGCTTGCCCCCTGCATCCACTCTTGGGGCAAGTTCGGTGCCGACGACAAGGAGGGGAACCACGGTGACAGCGTTCTCGCGGGACCCTTAAGGCCAACTGGACGCAACCCCTATTCGTCAAAAGGGGGCATCTGCCCCGCGAACTCCACCTTGTTCAAGCAACAGTACAAGAGACAACCCACCGGTGGCATATCGGCTGACGAGGGGTAGCCCGCCAGGATCTCGAGCACCGTTCTTCGTGCCTCAAGCGGAAGCTCTGACTCCTGGAGCATCATGCGATCCGGGACGATAGATAGGGCCCACATCGGCTGGGAATGGCGCTGGAGTGGGGCGACGCGGCATCGGAGGAACTCCTTCATCACCATGGGTGCGGTCAAGCCAAGGTCTTTCAACCTCCTCAGCCGGAGCCAGACGAAGGCAAGGCGGGGGCTCATAAGCTTCTCGTGAGCCCAGCCGGAGCTGGGAACGGAGGCGAGAGCAAAGGGCTGAGCACTCCAACATCCACATACACCCACCGCGTCTGCAACCCACTCGTAGATGGCGGGAGCTCGAAGTCGATCCCCGAGTCGGTCGTCATCGCCATGGCCTGGAAGCTCAGGCACCCCGAGCATTGCTGGGGGTCGGTCAGGTGCAACGAGAAGAAATGGCGCAGAAGGGCCACGGAGGGGGCGATGCCCAGCATGGCCTCGCAGATAAAGGTGAAGACGGCAAGAAGAGCGACAGATTGGGGATCCAAGTGCAGCAGATGAAAATGGTAATGGGAAAGCACGGCGTTGAAGAAGGCGGAGTAGCGGGGGATCAGACCGGCGCACAGGGCGTTGACGAAGAACTGGACCTCGGTGACTGCTCTATCGACAGAAGTTTGGGACGCCGGCCAGGCCGCCGACCCTCCCCATTCGTTGAAGCTGGTGGCGAGCGCAAGGCGGACCTTGTCCATGGCTTCCTCATTGAGCACCCGCGATCGGCCGACGGCGGGCTCGACGACAGGAGGCGGGTTGGCTGAGGACAGGGGCTTCTTTGCTTTATTCGTCCGGTTCGGCGCCATGACGATGGGGAGGACTGAGCTCAGGTTGGATTGGGAGAGGAAGCGGAGGAGTTGGGGGGTGCGTTGCCAGCAAGGAGGAAATAACTGTGTGGGACGCCGTGGCCGCCTAGTCAGGCGGATATCAAGGCTGCATGGGGAAGCGGGACAACCCACGTCCAATCGATCGCCACATGTCAAGCTGGGCCGCAGGCTGTTGGGGCACGCGGCGCTCCGCACTTGCCCTTTGGCTTCGCCTCGAAGCCAAGCCCGAGCGCGTCTTGGGCCCGGGGGCTACTGTCGGGGTTCTGGGAACGGGGGTCCCTAGACTTGCCTTCCTGCGGCCCGCTGCGTGGCTCCACCGGCGACCCTGTACGGCCCATCTTCACCAGCAAACACTCAAGACCCTCGCGAGGGGCCAAGCCTCGCAAGGCGGACGATGCAAGACCTTCTCAGGGGCGGCCTCACCAGGCTGGCTCGCGAGGGGCGGAGAGATCAAGGCAAGGGACACCTCGTGAGGTTTCTGTGACGCAAACCATGACGACTGGAGCCAGGCGGGCGCCAGTGCGCACAGTGTCCTCGTTTCCTTTTTGGTGCTAAAGGGGCTAGCGCAGACGAGGAGTCCCGAGACATTAGGCAAAGGTTTCCATATCGGTGCAACAAGACCAACACCAGCAGGACGGCAGGACGGAGGTCACCGTGGAGCCCAAGACGACGTCATCACCAGAGCTTTTGGCAGGCGAAGACTATTTTTGTTAGGATAGTTTGTACTAGTTGCCCCCCTTCGAATTTGACCATTGTGGGATCCCTTCCTGCTCAATATTTGGAAAGAGGACCGGGGCCTCTATAAATAGGACTAGCCACCACCATAGGGAGGCATCCTGATCGGATCCAGATCATCCCTCAACCACTCAAGTTCACCAAGCACAAGAACACCTCTCCTCGTGAGGCTGTTTTTTCCTTGTAATTGTTCATCCTAAGCCCAAGAGGCAATCCACCACACCACACTGGAGTAGGGTATTACACCACAACGGTGGCCTGAACCAGTATAAATCTTATGTATCGTGTTTTTTGGGTTCGTCGAGGTAGGCCGTGAGATCATAGAGTGTGCGAGCTAGAGAGGGGAAGAGATCTTTGTGCGCACCCCAGTGTTCGAACCTTAAGGGTTTTACCGGAACCCGAAATCCGACAACACCTGTATGTTTGGTCTGGATTAGGAAAAGAGAATTCACTTCTATCATTTGAGCAACCATCTTTAATGTAGGCGTTACCTGTATAGCCAGTTCTGCACTTGCAGGTGTAGCGATGAATGTAGGGGTTAACTGTATAGCCAGTTCTGCACTTGCAGGTGTAGCCATCGCTTGGGCCACTGCACTCGGCATCTTTGATGCAGAAATCGGTTGTGCTATCAGTGCACACGGTATATTCGTTGATACAGGCGTAGTCTGTCCTGTTTTGCTTGGCAGCAACACAGTTGGATTTGTCAACTAGCTGCCACGATAGCTGAAAGCCACTCAGCCCATCACTAGTTATGCTGATTCTATCCCACAGTTGAGAGGTCTGGTTAGAGCGTGCATCAATGTTGCTTTGGCCGTGGTTTGAGCCAAATTTATCTATCTATCTATCATATAATTAAGACAAGAGGCAAACAAGCCATCACGATTCGCCCACATAGATTATATTATCTCCACCATCAATTTTAGATATCAACGGTTAAGATTTAAAAGATGTAACGTTACGTAAAAATAAAGTCATGTCAAACAGTTTGGCATGTCACGTACATGTCTCTAAGCCTACTCTATTAAAAAAAATTGTAGACAAAAGGCAAACAAGCCATCACATTCGCCTACATAGATTATATTATCTCGACCATCAATTTTAGATATCAACGGTTAAGATTTAAAAGATGTAACATTACGTAAAAATAAAGTCATGTCAAACAGTTTAGCATGTCACGTACATGTCTCTAAGCCTACTCTATTAAAAAAAGTTGTCCAAAACAATCACACGTTAACTTAAAAAACAATCACATGTAGATCATGTCACCTAAACCTACAAGGAAATAAAAACGAAAGTCTAGGTCACGTAGATCATGTCACGTCTACCTAAGAAAAGAAAGGCTCGCTAGCTCTCCCTCAAAAACAAAAGTCTCACGTTGCACGTATGTGCAAGAAAAAAGCACGCTAGCTCTCCCTCAAAAAAAATCACATTGCACGTACGTGCAATGTCATGTACGCATGATGGAAAAGGAAACATACAGGCTGGTCTTTCCGTGGGGAAAAGCAAACACGCATAATCCAGTAAATATACAAGAAATATAAAGTAAAGTCTAGCCTCCTCTCTGTCCATGAAGAAAGTCCAGTTGTCTTTCAAAAAATAAATCTCACATTGCACATGTGTGTACACACACACGATGCTAGGTCGATGACGTGGAGAGTGCTCAGCAGCGTGCTCCTTTGTTGAGAAATTAGGCACTACGGAGATCTGGGATGGCAGGACGATAGGAAATTTAGTGATGACGCGACCCATCCGGGAGGCCGTCAATGTCATGGTCGCACAAAGAGCCGGCCAGGTTGTCCGGCATGGCTGCGCAATCAATTGCGCTGCCACCCAAGATTTTTATTGCAAGCATGAAGACCTGACTTGGTTGTCGGCCGTCACATGTATAGATTGCACTGGCAACATGTCTCCGCGAGATGCACAAGGGAGTTTTGCTCTTGCAACCAGGCACTTCCTCAGCCTCCGTGACAGCGGACAAGACTGGGCAGAACGGGATGCTACTTGGTCAGTCCATGTAGTACGGCGTGCCAGTGCCAAATGATGCACACAAACCAGGTGTAAAGGTGTTACGACGTACATCATGCACTTAGGTCCCATACCAGCAATGAAATTTAGGACCTGGTGGCAGACACAAATGACATATGTGTATCGGACCTGTCCCATACCTCCAAGAAAATATATGAATTATTGTCAGTGACAATCAGGTAGCTACACATTCTTGATTGCTTCACCTGTACACACACAGTCCTATCATCCTAGGAAAAATTCCCCGCAAAATAAGTCATCTAAGAAAAGATAGAAGGTACTATCTACAACCATCTGTTTGAATTTTTTAACCGAAAGTGACATGAACTTTAATTAAAATACGATCAAATTTAGTGTACCAAAGTTTTCCATTTTTAATGAACATTATTTACATTTTTCTACAGTAATCTAAAGTATTAGTTTCACAATATCAATTTGGTAAAGGCGACAATATCCTTTCATGTGGACGAATGTTTACAATAAATTCAGGGGAGCAAAAACTGGGCATACAACATTCAGGGGAGCCTAGGGGTTTAATGTAGTAACTTATGGAGATGACATTGGACCAATAAAGAAAGTTGGCCGGGAGGCTAAAATAGAGAGCCACCAATCCATGGTACTTGCGCATGAGATATTTTTGAAGGTGGCTAATCAAAGGGGCCATTTTAGAACTGCTCAATCAAATGGATGTGTGTATGTGTGTGTGTGAGAGAGAGAGAGGGGGGGGGGGGGGGGGGAGAGGGAGAGGGAGAGGGAGAGAGATTGAGGGAGAGAGAGAGAGAGATAAATTCAATTCAAAACTATATTTGGAATGGCTACATACTTCGCATCGCGGTTGACCTCATAAAAAATTTCAAGTTTCTCAAGGAAGAATAAAACAAAATTTTGAAATAGCATTAAAATCTTCCAAGTAAAATAACAACTATATACTTAGGTAATGTAGCCAGACAAAGCGTCAGCAATGCATATACATAACTATATGAATTCTTGGAGCATACATTTGATCTAAAGATGTACCTTTTCACATGTACATATTTACATGTGATTGTTCTATACTATTCATTATCAGTAAAAAACCTTTGTTAGTTTTAACACATATTATGAATGCCCTAAATTAGCTAAATGCACAGTTTAAAAGCGTATGATAGTATACAATGTTTATTATAAAATATAAAAAATATTTATAGAGAAATATATAGCTTCTAATATATGAAATTGTAAACTCAAAACTTCTAGCCGTGCAAATGCGCGGGTGGCCCTGCTAGTTTGAACTGAAAACTGATGTTACCATAGACTTTAATACGACAACATCCGTATGTATTTTTACAGTTGTGCATAGCCACCATCTCTGGGGTTCTTGGATCCAGACATGCAGTGCAGCATTTCAACATGGTAGCATTGTCTACGACAGAGTATACCCCCATGTCACAGCTGGTAATGTTTAGAACAAAGGATGAAAGAGAGAAGGACCCCCAGGTGGTTCCAAAGAATAGTTGTAGACACTGACACCAGATTTCATGTGGATGGTATGCAAGGAGGCATGGATAGTGTTATAAACAGAAAGAAGATTGTCGAATTCGATCACCTCGGTGATGCTGTCGTGCAAGAAGAGCCTCGGGGGCTGAGTGGTGTCGTCGCAAGTGAGGTTGAGGTCAGGCCCTCGGGAGCACCTGGATCCGATGCCGAACGGATAGGCGAAGCTCAGGTTGCCGCAGCTCGTTGGGCAGCCAGCAAGTGTGCCACCGGTACGTGATGGTTGCGCCTAGTTCCCCTCAGGGCTCTGCTGGCTTGTTACAACTCCAGATGCTAGAGCCGTTGGCTGTCCTAGTGACCCGACTACCAACAGATAGAACATCATCGGGAAGATGCCCATGATCGATCTACAGTTCTATACTACACCTTGCACTACAGACATTCAGGTCAGGCCGCAGTGGCTTCTCTTCTGGGAACGGATCCTCTAATATCATGAAGGGATATCATGAAGTTACAGTGCAATCCGAGTGCAAAACGAAGAAGGGATGTCACGGGCACTGTAGCAAATATAATGTGCGCAATTACTGTTCATAGAAAATAAAATCCGAAATTAATTTTATTGCACCATAATTTTGTTTGTATGTAATTTTTGTAAATGTATATAGTAGATTTGTAATTTGCAAATTAATTCAAGTCATTTTAGGCTTAATCATATGGATGTGAAGAAGGGATGTCAGGATACTGTGGCTTCCCTAACATCCTTTCGTGATGTTAGAGGATCTGGTTCCTTCTCTTCTAGGTACCACTTTCATGACTGCCTCCCTAATGCATATATATCAATGGTTACAGCTGGCGTGGATGTGGTGTGCTTTATTGGCATGTGAAAGGAGATGCTTCGTACATGCCCATGTGGATGTGGCAGTGGGGGTATATTTGATGGGATGTAAAGTAGAAGACTATGACTGTCAGTCCGTGACCTCGTAAGTCATGCCACAGGGAGACCTCAACAAGTCGGCCTATTAAAGGGGGTAATCTATGCTTGTTCCTGATAAACCACGCTACAAATTTCCCTTGTCGATTTTCTGGGTTTCCAAATGTTGCTCTAGGCAAGAAAGGCATTACCAACATAGAAAGGAAAAATATGAGCATGCTACAACATGAAAAATGGAAACACACAAGAAACTCACCAACAATAGGTAGGCCATCGGTAGAGCATGGAACCGTTCCATGCAAACTGGTGTGAATGTTGGAAATATTAGCCCTTTTCCGGTTAGACTTATCCACGAGTAAACAGTAAGCATGGCATAAAATGTATGCATCTCATAGCGACACCTAAGCATACTAGCACGTGCAGAGCATAGAATCGAACCTTCTATGAGCAGCACATATACGGCTAGCATAAGTACGAGTAGTCATACCCTCCGGTTGGCCAGGCCAACGTGGCGGCTGCAGCAGCAGCTTCGGCGTCGTCCGTGGCCTTCTTCTTAGCGGCGGCATCGTCTGCCATGGTGTCGATGCAGAGGAAGTAGTGGAAGCAGAGGCGGACGAAGTTGGGGACGGATCGGGAGCAGTCGCGTCGAGACGCTCCCCAAAAACCTTATTGCCGTTCTCCCGGGCAGGATCTCGAACGACAGGGTTCCGGAGGCACCTGCTCTCCCGACCAGCCGTGCATGCGGTCGTCGGGATGGGACAGCCGGAGGCAGCACAGAGTGAGGAACAGTAGATGACGGCTAGGTCACGCGAGAGGGAGTGAGTGAACCGAACTAGGTTACTTCATTGGCCAGAGCTTTCTTATATAGTCCGTAAGGAAGAAAGTCATGGGCCTTGTCGAGGCCCACGACCGAGTCGGCCCACTCCCGGCAAGTGAGTCGTTGTTCCCGGCAAGGGTCGCACTCCCAGCAAGGGAGTCGACGAATACGCGCGTCCCGACAAGGGAGTCGACGAATCCCGGCAACGCAAGTCAGCCCACAGTCCAACGTCTTGGACAGTGGCCCACATGTTAGCGACTCGTTAATTAATCCCTGATTAATTAATTCATTCCTGAGCGGCAAAAATAAGCTTCGGCAAGGCTCATTCCTGCAACCCGCGGCGCGCACGCGTCGTGACGAGGCGGGCGGCGAAGGAGGAGGAGCGCGCGTGTATCACTCCTCTTCCCAAGCTCCCAATGGCAAGTGGTAGAGCATCCCTTATAAAGGGGTCTCAACTCTCCTCAACTAGCAATGTGGGACTAAATTTCCCACCACCTGCCATCTCATACATGGGCCTTAAGATTAACCAGGGATTAGTGTCTTATATGGGCCTAAGCCCATCCATAATCCAACAATCCCCACCAGATCTCGAGGCACATAAGTTTGTCAACTATTCCAAACAATATTTGATATACCAGAATTTTCAGTGCAGACTGTTAAGTTGAACTTCCACCTAGAGCAACATGATTAGACTTCTTCACAACTGAACAATGGAATATGCCTTGAATTGTCAGTTTGGCGTGCAGAAGTTTCGCCTATTGTCAGCTGATACGTGGTTGCCGAAAGCTAAACCCCACGGGTGGAGCTTATTAGTCATACTCCGTACCTTCTCATGAGCTTAATAAAGATTACCCAATCTCATAGACTGTGACCAGCAGTCGGGCTCACATAGGTGTGTTCCTCCAAAGAATGCTCTGTAGTTTAGCATCTTGCTTACAAAAGCTTTGGAACACATTAAGACAAAAGTCAGCCTGCCTTACAGAATTGAGAGTATTGTGCATCTCCAATGGAGTGGGTTAATTAAGGATACTCTCCTCAGTTGACCGCTGGATTGTTTTCCCAGGTCCTAATTCACGGGATCTGCGATCACATAGGTTGGGTTACCCCCATGGCAACTTACGTGGGTCTCATACCCATCTCCCTCGATGCATTTTCTATCACAATCCGTGATAGCCCTTTTGTAAAAGGGTCTACCAGATTCTTAGCCGTCTGGATGTAATCCAACGCTATTACTTCAGAGTTTCTTGATTTTCTGACAGATTTCAATCTTCTTCTTATGTGCTTTGTGGATTTCATGTTGTCCTTTGAACTCTTAGCCTTGGCAATCACTTTTTGATTGTCACAGTTCATAAGGACAGCCGGCACTGGTTTATCAACCACCGGCAAATCCATCAAAAGCTCTCGAAGCCATTCTGCATCGACGCATGATGTGTCTAATGCTGTGAGTTTTGCTTCCATAGTCGATCTGGTTAAGATCGTCTGCTTGCAAGACTTCCAGGAAACAACACCACCACCAAGTGTGAAGACATGTCCACTTGTGGCTTTCATCTCATCGGCATCAGATATCCAATTCGAATCACTATACCCCTCAAGTACCGTCGGGTACCTAGAATAGTGAATTCCATAGTTCGTAGTACCTTGCAAATAACGCATCACTCGCTCAACAGCATGCCAATGCACATCTCCTGGATTGGAAACAAACCGGCTCATTTTGCACACAGCAAATGAGATGTCAGGACGAGTAGCACATGCTAGGTATATCAGTGAACCAACCACTTGAGAATATCTGAATTGATCTACAGCCGTGCCTTCGAACTTTCGAATCCGCACGCTAGGATCATATGGTGTTGCAGAAGGTTTGTAGTCCGAATATCCAAAACGGCTCAAAATTTTCTCAACATAGTGGGATTGCAAAAGTGTAATTCCACCATCAGAATTTCTCAGTAGCTTGATGTTCAGGATAACATCATCCACACCCAGGTCTTTCATCTCAAAGTTGTGAGATAGAAAAGACTTGACCTCCTCAATGACCTTGAGGTGGATCCCAAATATCAGTATGTCATCGACATACAGACAAAGTATAACTCCTTCGCCCCCACCATAGCGATAGTATACACATTTGTCAGCTTCGTTCACAACAAAGCCAGCAGATGTCAGAGTAGTGTTGAACTTCTCATGCCATTTCTTAGGCGCTTGTTTCAGGACATACAAAGATTTCACTAGCTTACACACCTTTCCTTCCTGGCCATTTACTACAAAGCCATTCGGCTGTTGCATGTAAATTTCCTCATCTAGCTCTTCGTTAAGGAAAGCCGTCTTAACGTCCATCTGATGAATGAGAAGACCATGCGAGGCAGCCAAAGCGAGTAACACTCGAATGGTTGTCAGTCTAGCCACAGGTGAATAAGTGTCAAAGAAATCCTCTTCTTCTTTCTGGGTATAACCCTTGGCCACAAGCCTAGCCTTGTACTTCCCAACAGTACCATCGGGCTTAAGCTTTCTTTTGAACACCCACTTACATCCTAATGGCCGACAACCATAAGGACGATCAGTGATCTCCCATGTCCCGTTAGCCAAGATGGAATCCATCTCACTACGAACCGCATCCTTCCAGTAGTCAGCATCCGGAGATGCATAAGCTTCTTGACACAGCCCTAGAATTTGATTGCAATTAGTTTCATAAGCATCCATGCATCATGTCTATATTTGTTTGAAATTTGAAATAGGGATGACAAACCCTAGCACTAAATGAAATGCAATTAGGATCAAAATATAAATATTTCCAATGAACCCAGAATGCCCTTTAGAAAAGTTCATTCTTTTGATAAAGGTGAAAACCTCTGCCAAAAATGATGCACATAATTTTTAGGCCATTCTGGATTTTTGAATAACCCATATTGTATTTGAATTGGGGCATTTAAATACTATTAATATTTTTAAATGCCCCAATAATTATGAAAATAGTTGAGGGCCTCTGTAATAATTCATTTAATGCCCACAATTATTTTTAGGATTTATTAAAATGATTTGGGTTATAAACTAAATCAAAACAAAATAACAAAAATAGAAAAGCAGAACAAATTAGTAAAGAGAGAGAGAGAGAGAGAGAGAGAGGACTTACCTGACGCAGGCCATCTAGCAGCCCAGCTGCGGCCCATCGCTGTAAAGGGCCCAACCCACCTCCTCACCGTGTCGTCTACCTCCTGCCAGTAGGAGCAGGGGCGCGTGGTCGCTGCGTGCGCGCCAGCTCCTGCTTCCACCGCGACACCGGCTCTTCTGGACGCGCCACGGAGATGCCCAGAGGCCTCTCTCCCCTCTCCCTCACCTGTGGCCTCTCCCCTCCCCTAGACCTCTCCCTCTCACTCACCCGAACGGGTCGGTCGCCGCCGTTCGCTGCCACCGTGACCACGTGGTCTTCTCGCCCCTTCCCCGTGTCCAAAAGCTCCGTGACGACGCACAACTCCTCCACGCAGAAGATCCCGAACCCAAGAGCACCGTGGTGATGCCTTCGAGCTCTTCTTCCACCTCGGGCGCGACCGATCACCGTCGTCGATTCGCGATGTCTGGCGCGCCCCCGAGCCCGCTGACCTTCTCCTCCGACCCCCAGTGAGCCCGCCATCTTTCCCCTCTCTTCTCGCTGCCGAACGCGAACCCTGACCGTGCTCTTCACCGGAGCCGAAAGCTTTTGCCCGCCGGCCATGTCACTGCCGTCGCCGCAGCCACTCAGGCTCAAAACCGAGCGCGTCACCGTGCTCAGCACAGCTCCACGGGCCCAGAGCAACCACTCGTTGCTCCTGCCGTGCACCATAGCGACGTTTGCATCATCACCCGAACTCCGGCCGCCGCATTTGAGGACGCCGCCGTCGTTCTAGGTCACCTACGATGACACCACCTGCACCAAACGACGCGGACGGGTTCCAACTCTGCATAGCACCCCTCCGCGCATCAAACCGTGGCCGGAGCAGCGATTCCGCAGCACTCCATTGCGCCTGCCATCGCCGGCGTCAAGCCGCCGGCGTGTTTGACCTTTGACCCGGGGTTTGACTCCCCTGAGTCACCCACGTGTGGGCCCAGGCCCGTAATTAACCTGGGTTTAGGATTAGTTTAGTGTTAACTAACTTTGTTAATTAGCCTAGACAGTGACACGCGGGACCCACTGGTCAAATTTGACCAGGAACGGTCATGTTGACTTGCTGATGTCACACCGACGTCATGCTAACGTAGTAAATGCTTTTCTGGTTTTTCTTATTCAGAAATGATTTAGAAATTCCAGAAAATAGTTAAAACTTCTAAAAATCATAGAAAATCAACCGTAACTCCAAATGAAATAATTTATATATGAAAAATTATCAGAAAAATCCAATCTATCCATTTACGCTACTTTCATGCATGATAAACCAACTTATACCCACTGTATAAGTGAAAACATGACAATGGCATTTTAAATGCTAAATATGGAGTTTGCATATGAACCCTTGGTCCATATGGACTTCATTTAAATTGTTGCTAGATGCATTAGTGCAAATCATAAAATTATTGCCATGTCACATTCATGCATCATATTATTGCATTGCATTGATTGTGTTTCCTCTCTGTTGCCGGTGTTTGTCCCCTCTCAGCAGACGGTGTTCCGACGATTTGATCGATGGCACTGATGAAGAACTATACTATCTTCAGAAGTGCCAGGCAAGCAAAACCCCCTTGGTCATTCCGATACAATCCCACTCTCTCGCTTCTGCTCTGTTTTACTGCATTAGGACAACAACGTTTCAACTATTACATGCTGCGGTAGCTGAACCCCTTTCCTCTGCATGACCTGTCATTGCCACAGTAAATAGATGAAACCCACTACATGAGTAGGAATTGTTTGAGCCCTGATGTGCCTACACATTCATGCTTGTTGTCATGCCTGCTACTGCTTAGAGTTGAGTCAGGTCTGATTCATCGGGAATGAATTGGAACATGGTGAACTTGTCCTACCGTTGAGAGCTAAGTGTGTGAACACGATTTGGTAAAGGTAGTGGTGAGAGGCCATGTAGGAGTACATGGTGGGTTGTCTCATTGCAGCCGTTCTCGGGAACTGAGTTCTGTGTTTGTGATCCATGAACAGTTACTACCACACATTGGGTTCCGGTAACTCGGCCCCTCTCGGCTTATTAATCAACTCGATCTCTGTCCAGGAGTTGCAACTAGTTTCTGGTGTTTGTAGGTAGTGTTAGTAGTCTACCAAGTGGCACCCGGTACAGGTGGGCTTGGGACAGACTAGGCACAGTGGCACGGTGTACCAAGTGGCACCCAGATGGTGGGCTTGGGAACCCTACACACATCGTTTGGGGCCGTGAGCGACACCCCGGCCGGATCTCCTTGCGGATGGAACCCGAATAGGCGATAAACTTGGACGAGAGACTTGTGTGGTTAGTTAGGTCGTGGCCGACACCCTCACCCGGCTTCCTCTTGAAGGTTGCCGAGGTACATGACGTGTACAGGGCGATAAGTGGCGAGAGCGTGTGTGAAGAAGTACACCCTTGTAGGGTTATCATTATCTATTCGAATAGCCGGATTCCTCGGATATGGAAACTTGGACCCCTTGCATAGTTCATAGACAAGTGAAAGTGGATACTCTAAAACTCGCAAGATAAGCGTGAGTGCTACGGATGGCGTTCTCGGAGGGAGACGAGAGCGGATCCATAGTGGTGTATTGGTATGGTGAATTTGTGGACTCGTGTGCGCCACCTCAAAAGAGTTACTTGCAGTCGTAGTTCAGGTTAGCCACTGAGTCAAAGCTGGCTTGCTGCAATTAAACTCCACCACCCCCTTTGTTGATACCGATGCATATGTACTTAGTTCTGATGTAAGTCTTGCTGGGTACATTTGTACTCACGTTTGCTTATTTTATGTTTTGTAGAGAGACTTCAGTCTTGCTAGTAGTTCCACGTGGACTTCGACGTTTAGCTTGTTACCTCAGCTACGATCTTGTACCCTTGGGAGGGTCTGGTAGATAGTCAGGCTCCTCAGCCTTCTTCATTTTTAGTTGTCTGTACTCAGACAAGTTAAGCTTCCGCATGTGCTTTGACTTGTATGCTCTGAATGTTGGGTCATGAGACCCATGTTTGTAATATCTCGCTCCTCGGAGCCTAATGAATAAATACTTGAGTCGTAGATTTATGTTGTGGTCCCATGTTGTATTTACACATATTGAGCATATTGTGTGTATTATTGAAATGCTTGGTATCTGTGGGATCTGACAACCTAGTAGTTTATCCTTGGTAGCCTCTCTTATGGGGAAATGTAGTCTTGTTCTTCCATGAGCCATAGTAGTCCGCTACAGCCCGGTTCACCGAAGTCCTACTAGCCCAGCACTACTGCTCCGGAGCACTTGACTGGCCGGTGTCTGATTCACTTCGTTCCTGTGTCTGTCCCTTCGGGGAAATGTCACGTGGTGACATCCGGTGTCCTGCCTAGCCTGCTACAGCCCGGGTTCCCGGAGTCCTGTTAGCCCAGTGCTACAGCCCGGATTCACATGCTGCTGACCGACATGCTCGATGTTGATTCATGTATGCCTGTCCCCGTAAGTTAGTGCCACTTTGGGTTCACGACTAGTCATGTCGGCCCGGGTTCTCTGTCATATGGATGCTAGCGACACTATCATATACGTGAGCCAAAAGGCGCAAACGGTCCCAGGCCATGGTAAGGGGACACCCATGGGAATACCGTGCGTGAGGCCGCAAAGTGATATGAGGTGTTACAGGCTAGATTGGTGTGACTTAGAATCGGGGTCCTGACACTTCTGAAATGGAGCTGGGAGTATCATCATCCACGAGGTACACGAGGAAATCATCACCAAAGGACTTTGCAGTCCTCTGTCTCTTGCTCCTAAAGGAGCTTCCTCGTCATTCTCCATGGAACTCTTATCACTTTTATGTTCATAATATTCAATCGGAATAGCAGGTTCAGGAGTCTCATCAGATTCCAGTCTAGAATTGCTTTGCATATCTCTCATGGGGAAAATATCCTCAAAGAATGTAGCATCCCTAGACTCTATAATTGTACCGACCTTCTGGTCAGGTGCCTCAGATTTCACCACTAGAAATCTATATCCAACGCTATGCCTGGCATAGCCAAGAAAAACACAGTCCACGGTCTTTGGTCCCAACTTGCGCTTTTTGATTATCGGCACATTGACTTTCGCCAAACAGCCCCAAGTGCGCAAGTAAGAGAGTGTAGTTCTTTTCTTTTCACATTGCTCATAGGGAGTAGTCTCATTATCCTTTGTGGGAACTTTATTCAGGAGATGACAAGATGTCAATACAGCCTCCCCCACCATGCCTTGGATAAACCCGATGTATCTAACATGGCGTTAACCAAATCGGTTAGAGTACGGTTTTTTCGTTCGGCAACCCCGTTTGACTGGGGTGAGTAGGGAGGCGTCCTCTCATGAATAATACCATGTTCCGCATAGAATAAATCAAACTCATTAGAAAAGTACTCTCCACCACGATCAGACCGGACTCGTTTTATTTTCTTCTCAAGTTGGTTCTCAACTTCAGCCTTATAGACTTTAAAGTAGTGTAGAGCCTCATCCTTAGTATTTAACAAATACACATAGCAAAACCTAGTGGAATCATCAATCAGAGTCATGAAGTATTTCTTTCCACCTTTAGTCAACACACCATTCATCTCACAGAGATCTGAATGTATGAGCTCTAGAGGTGCCAGGTGTCTCTCCTTCGCAAGCTTGTGAGGCTTGCAAGGTTGCTTAGCTTGCACACACGCATGGCACTTAGAGCCTTTGGCTAAAGTGAAACTCGGGATTAAATCCATCCTAGCTAGCCGCGTCATACAACCGAAATTTATGTGACAAAGACGTGAATGCCAAACCTCAGATTCGTTCACATTAGAATGAATTTGGTTTATGACTTTATCACAGAAATCCTCCAGGGAAAGGCGGAACAAACCACCACAATCATATCCTTTTCCAACAAATAGTCCATACCAAGATACGACTACTTTGTTAGTCTCAAATACTAACTTAAACCCTTTTTTACATAGAAGGGAGCCACTAACGAGATTCTTCTTTATGGCGGGGACATGCTGCACGTTCTTCAGTTGCCCAATCTTTCCTGAAGTAAACTTCAGATCTACCGTGCCAACACCATGAACAGAAGCATGCGAGCCATTCCCCATCAGGACGGAACAATCTCGTGCGACCTGGTAAGAAGAAAACAAAGACACATCAGCACACACATGAATATTGGCCCCAGTGTCAATCCACCAATCGGTGGACTGACAGACTGAAAGTATGGTAAACAGATTACCATATCCAGATGTCGTATCATTGTTCCTCAGAGTCACATTCACAGACTTGGAGTCCTGTGCTGGCTTCTTATACTTGTTTGGGCACTTGTTCGCCCAATGTTCATCTGAACCACAAGTAAAGCAGCCATCTCTATTTTGTCTTTCTTCTTACCCTTCTTCTTAAAGGTAGTATTCTGCTGGACAGAGTTCTTTCCCTTGAACTTGTGGAAGTTCTTCTACACCACATTGGCGCTAGAAGAACCCTCTGCCCATTTCACGTGTGAGTCCTTTGCTCTTGAGTTTTGCTCAACACTGAGATGACCAATGACATCCACAACAGAGAATTCACGTCTCAAGTGCTTAAGAGAAGTAGCAAAGTTCCTCCAACTAGGAGGGAGTTTTGCAATAATGCAACCCGCGACAAACTTGTCTGGTAACTCACACTTCAGGAGCTCTAGCTCCTTAGCAATGCACTGTATCTCATGAGCCTGGTCCAATACAGAACGATTATCAACCATCCTATAATCATGGAACTGCTCCATGGCATACAGCTCACTGCCAGCATCAGTTGCGCCGAATTTGACTTCGAGCGCACCCCACAAGTTTTTGGCAACACTCATATGAATATAGGCATCAACCAACTTGTCTCCAATCACACTCAGAACTGCTCCCAGAAAGATTGTGGTTGCCTCCCTAAACACCTTCTCCTGTTCAGGAGCAATCGTTTCTGTGAGGGACACACCACCAACCCAGAACACGTTCATCGCTGTGAGCCACAAGGTGGTCCTAGTATGCCAACGCTTAAAATGCGTCCCGGTAAACTTTTCCAGTTTCAGAGTAGCAGCAAAGCCTTGAATCAAAAAGTGCCTAAAATAAGGTTTTTGGATTGTTGGAAATATTAGCACTTTTCCGATTAGACTTATCCACGAGTAAATAGTAAGCATGGCATAAAAGGTATGCATCTCATAGCGATACCTAAGCATACTAGCACGTGCAGAACATAGAATTGAACCTTCTATGAGCAGCACATATATGGCTAGCATAAGTATGAGTTAACGAGGGATGAACAGATCAGACCCTCTGGTTGGCCAGGCCAACGCGACGGCTGCAGCAGTAGCTTCGGCGTCGTCCGTGGCCTTCTTCTTAGCGGCGGTGGCGTCCGCCATGGTGTCGATGCAGAGGAAGTAGTGGAAGCAGAGGCGGACGAAGTTAGGGACGGATCGGGAGCAGTCGCGTCGAGACGCTCCCTAAAAAACTTATTGCCGTTATCCCGAGCAGGATCTCGAACGACAGGGTTCCGGAGGCACCTGCTCTCCTGACCAGCCGTGCACGCGGTCGTCGGGATGGGATCGCCGGAGGCAGCAAAGAGTGAGGAACAGTAGATGATGGCTAGGTCACGCGAGAGGGAGTGAGTGAACCGAACTAGGTTACTTCACTGGCCAGAGCCTTCTTATATAGTCCGTAAGGAAGAAAGTCGTGGGCCTTGTCGAGGCCCACGACCAAGTCGGCCCACTCGCGGCAAGTGAGTCGTTGTTCCCGGCAAGGGTCGCACTCCCGGCAAGGGGGTCAACGAATACGCGTGTCCCGGCAAGGGAGTCGACAAATCCCGGCAACGCAAGTCAGCCCACAGTCCAACGTCTTGGACAGTGGCCCACATGTTAGCGACTCGTTAATTAATCCCTGATTAATTAATTCATTCCTGAGCGGCAAAAATAAGCTTCTGCTCGGCTCATTCCCGCAACCCGCTGCACGCGCGCGTCGTGACGAGGCGGGCGGCGGAGGAGGAGGAGCGCGCGTGTATCACTCCTCTTCCCAAGCTCCCAATGCCAAGTGGTAGAGCAACCCCTATAAAGGGGTCTCAACTCTCCTCAACTAGCAAGGTGGGACTAAACTTCTCACCACCTGCCATCTCATACATGGGCCTCAAGGTTAACCAGGGATTAGTGTCTTATATGGGCCTAAGCCCATCCATAATCCAACAGTGAATGCCATCTTGCTCGTCAACAATGGAAACTGGTGGAGACAACCTAACTGATATGTTCCAACTGAGCTAGGTGACAGTAACTGAAACCATCACCAACATTAAGAAGTAACACATTTTTTTAGAGTAACACAAAATTTAGATAAGCTGACACAGCTAATTAAGCAACAGTAACTTAAGTCCATTCCAATTTAGACGTCGGTTGCTCAAGATGCAATCAAGAGCACATGGTAAACATTGTGATTGCTGGAGATAAGCCACAGACAAAGAATCAGGTACATGAAGTGCAATGACTAGTCTGAATATATTCCAAGAATCTGGTGGGTCTCGTGCTTTGGGCGGGCAGTGTTCCGGTGTGGAAAAGGGCTACATAGCTAAAGTATGTAAGAATCTTGAGTGTAAAGAAGACTTGTGCGCAAAGCTGATGTGGCATGTCGCATCACCATGCACCGTGTAGGAGCCGGGGGTTTCCCACCGTCATCATTTCCTTAGAGCATCTCCAATAGATGGTCCAAATTTTGAAGGTCCAAAACCGGAGATGTAAAATTTGGACCGCCAAAAAGTGCGTTTTGGAGCTCCGAAAAAAGGTCAACTCCAACAGATGGTCCAAATTCATGATCCAAAAGAGCAACTCCAATAGATGGTCCAAATTCATGGTCCAAAACCGGCCAGCAGTCACGTGGCTGCTGTCCAGCCATTGTACAGCCGCACATATTGCATAAAACATGTTTTAAAACAACATAAAAATATTCCATGTCCACAACATCAAATTATTACATAGTTCTTCAGATCCAGGAGATGAAATGCAACACAAATACAACATAGTTTTGCACAATACAACATAGTTTTAAACAAACAAATGATGAATCTATGCGGATCTCGTGCGCCATCTACAATGCACACGACCACCGTCAAACATACTATCCAATCCCGAGTTAAATCATCAAGTTTTGTCAATTTTTTACCTTGAGGAATTTCGTCGAACACCTTGTGCGCGCGGTGGAGGAAGATGGCCGCCGGTTGGATTGGCTGCTGCTTTACGGCTGCGGACGGCTCCGGACGACGGCGGTGATAACAAAAGAGGTTGGAGGCCGGCCAAGAGGAGCTTGGCGGGCGGCGAAGACAAATACGGCAGCCGGGCGGAGGGATTGGTGCGGCGGTCGTCGTGTGGCCGGTGCAACGTCCGTGGATAGGCTCACGGCCGACGGGAGCATGTCAGCGGCAGCCTGAGACCCTGCGGAGGCCTACCGCAGGAGCCGGACCGCCGGAGGGGCCGAATCCCGCGTCGGCTGCCTCCTGATTCGGCGCTGTCTGGGCAGCGGCGGGGAGGCGAGGGGGGCGACGGCGGTGGAGGGCGGTGGCGGGGATGTGGGGTGGTGACGTGGGCGACGGCGAGGTTTTGGGTGGTCACGGCGGCGGATTCCGGCCGGCAGGTCGCGGGCGGGCGGACGGGCGCGGGCGGGAACGGAAATGAAGTGGCGGCTGGGCGTTCCCGGGCGGCGGCTGGTTTTGGACCAGATGCATCTCGTGATGTATATTTGCATCACGAGATGTTGGATTTTACATCACGAGGAGGCGATGGTCCAATTTTTTTTACATATGGACCGTCTGTTCGAGCAGCGTTTTTTTTGCCCGAGACGGTTCAAAAGTTAGGTATTTTTACATGTGGACCGTCTATTGAAGATGCTCTTAAGCTACAACCAAAGAGCACAGCCATGGTAAAAATTCTGACAGTTAGTGATGTGCCCATTAAACTACTGGAGAGCACAGAGTAAAAAGTGTGACTGCTGGAAATAAAGTACATGCACAGAATCATGAACTCCCTCTGTTAACAAAATAAGACGTTTTAGAGTCTGTTTACTTTCAATACGTCACCTCAATTATAAGTCAGCTGACCTAAAACAAGTGACTTATAAGTCACGTCTGTTTGGTTGTCATCTGACTTATAAGTCATCTGACCACACCTTCCCATCTTGTTTTTTAATGTAAATGTGATGGGACCCACACAAAAGGGGTTACATCACAACCAAGGGAATCACGACATAAAAACCTCTGACCACTGAAATGAATTGATAGATTCGGAAGAAAAGCAAACCAGTAACTTATTTTTAGAGGAATAACACAAATCTTAGATAAGCTAACTGAGCTAAGCAACATTAACTGAAGTCCATCTTCAATTTAGCTGTTGCTTGCTCAAGCAGAAACAAAGACCACGGGACAAACACTGTGATTGCTGGAGAAAAAACTACAGACAAAGAATCATGTACATGACTGATGTTTGCGATGATTATTTTGGAAAATTTTCAAGAGTGGTGGGTATGGAACCCTGTGCGGGCAGTGTTACAAATCTGAAGTACATTAGTATGTAAGAAAGAATCTTGAGCGCAAAGCTGATGCGGTGTGTGAGGCCAACTCCACTGCGCGACCCCATTTTGTCCGGCCCCGTCCGTTTGGAGTAAAACGGACAAACGAGGCGGCACAGTGCATGACGGTCCGGACCCATCTAGTCCATTTTGTCTCCGGGCCGACCCATTTCGAGCACAAACTTACGCCGAGTTTGGGTCTCCGCGGACACCGAACGAACGCACCGCTCGTCCGCGTCTGGCCGCGTGGCGGGGCGGCCACCTACCTCCCACCCGCCAACATCAATGCGCATGGGTGGCCGGCCCCATCTGTCATCGGCTCAGTGGAAGGTCGCCGTCCTTCTTAAATGAGGAACCCGTGGACCGGTCGTCGTCCACACTGCCCCACTCCATCCCGCGGCCTCCTCGAAACCGGACAGTGCCAAACCCTAGCCCTTCCTTGTCCTCGAGCTCAACGGTCGGCCACCTCGAAGCCATGGTCTTCTGGAACCGCAAGGGGAAGCACGACCGCGAGGCCGGATCCTCGTCGGGGCACCGCGCCGGCTCAGTGAAGAAGGAGGCCGCATCACCACCACACCGGGCCCCCATGCCGCCCGTGTTCTCCATCGCCCCCACGTCCACCGGCGAGCGCGGCCGGCACTACATCCGCATGTTGGAGTGCCGCCGTTATTGGGAGATGAGGACGCCGCTCCCCAGGAGCGACGTCCACCTCCCCAACAACTGGCACCTGTCTGCCGACCGTGTGCCGATCCCACCGGTCCCGGTGAGCGGCCGTGCACGCCGTGAGGAGATCAAGAGCCGCCGCCTCCTCCTCCCCGACGACCTATAGTATGATGACAGGTATGCCCCGGACTCCTCCCTCTGGGATACCTGGCTCAGGGACGAGCAAGACGTGTGGCGTGCCTCCTTCTTCACCGGCACAACGTCTGGGCCGCGATGGCCACGTCGGGAGCGCGCAGCGTCTGCTCCCCAGGAGCGCAGGCGTAGGCTGGTGCGCGGCCTCACGCCCACACCATCGTCGTCTCCTTCGCCATCTCCACCACCACCTCCTCACATGACAAAGGAGGAGGAGGCCCGTCTCATGGTGCGTATTCATGGAGGACTCCATGTACACGCACCATGAGCAGCAATGGGAGGGCCTGGAGGAGATGATGGCCCGCTCTGCCGCCGGCAAGGTAGCCATCCCCGAGCTGGAGATGGTGGCCGCGGAGGAGGCTATAGAGGAGCCGGTGGCCGCGTTCCATCCGGGTCTGGTGGGCCAGGGGTGGGGCTGGTCCTGCACTACACCGGAGATGGCCACCGCCGTGGACGTGAACTGGTGCGCCACTCCACCGCGGTCACCGAAACGGGAGGCGTCGCCACGGGACACTACTAGGAAAAGGCTTATATATAGAAGTTTACCACTAGCGTGTATTATGGACCCCACGCTACTGATAATTACCAGTAGCGTCTGTTACAAAGCGCGCTACTGGTACAACATAGTAGCAACGTTGGTTTTTGGAGGCTGCGCTACTGGTAAGTTTGCCATAACACACCACCCGACCAAAAAATATTAGCAGCGTTTGTTGTCTAACAAGCGCTACTGTTAAGAAAGTAGATGTAGCGCCCGTGCACCGAGAAGGGCTACTGCTATTTCTTCAATCCGTAAACTTATACCAGTAGCGTTGTTTTTGTACAAGCGCTATAGCTAGTTTTATGTACCAGCATATATTTTGGCTGGCACTCATAGCAGTAGCGTGCTTTGGCACCTCGCGCTACTGCTATGGTCGCCACCCGCCTACCACCTTTCCCCTCCTTCCTCCCCTTTCTTCTTCCTCTCCCCCTTCCTCTCTCCCCCTTTCCTTGCACCTTGCTTGTTCCATTCAATGCTCCCCCTCCACCACCCCTCCATTAGAGCCCTCCCTCCCCCTCTTCTTTGTGCCCTCCACCACCATCCCCTCCATTAATGCCCTCCCTCCCCCTCTTCTTTGCCCTCCACCCCTTCCATTAATGCCTTCCCTCTCCTTTCCCACTATCTCCCTAGCTAGCTCTCTCTCTCCCTAGCTAGCTAGCTAGCTAGCTAGTTAGCGCTATATATCTAGAGCTACTAGGTAATTAAGAAGAAAGGTGCTTGATATCCCTCTCAACACATAGGTGAGCAAAAAAAGGTGTTTGTGTGGATAGGATCGCAACTATATATATATGGGCGATATGAGAATATATATATACCGATTTGTGTGTGGCATAATTTGAGTTTCCTACATTGTGTATTTGATGAAATAATGTGGGTGACATGAGTTGCCTATGTTATGCCGAAATGTCGATTCAATTCCGTATCGGCGAATTTCGGGCATGCAAACTCAATATGTGCTATATTTAGGGAAGGTCATGCCGAATTTTTGTATGAATTTGATCCATGCATGCATATATACATGTTTAAAACATTTGCTTCATGCGTAGGTGATCATGAAGGTCAATGGAAGGAAGGTGGAAAGATACTGGCAATCCGCTGTGGATGACATGTATGAAAAAAGACTAAAGGTTGTCTTATGTCCGTGTCAAAAATGCAAAGGAAGAGTCAGGCTCGACCCCTTTGAGGGTGGTAAATTCAAGGCGCACATGCTCATGCATGGTTTCATGCATGGCCATACTCGGTGTTTTAAGTGATGATGATGATGATGATGATGATGATGATGATGATGATGATGAGGAGGAGGAGGAGGAGGAGGAGGAGGAGGAGGACGTCGACGGGGCAGGAAATAATGACATGGGGCCACCAGACGAAGAGATGACCGATTATGTGCCCGAAGAGGAAGAATACCTCGGAAATGTCGATGGCGAAGAGGCAGTTCAAGGCGGAGAAGCGCGGACACGCCACCGTCTTCGTTGCTACTAAGTTCAGCCATGCGGGACCTGTTGGGGATATTACTACTAGAGGTAAACCGGCCTTGGGTAGCCGGGTTGACTCTTTGAAGATTAGAAGCCCATGAAGATGTAAAGATGCTAGCGCTTTACGGAGGGCCCAGAGGCGAGTACAATATGTAAATGTAAACCGGCCCAGTCATGTAACTTGTATAGTAAGATAGAAAGAGAGAGACCGAACCGGATACGTTTATAAACCTGCTTCGGGACTCTGTAGCCCGGCGGGCGTCAACCTATGTATATAAAGGAACGACCCGGCCGCGGTTTAGGGACAGACAACAACAACTCGAAAGCCAGACAAAGCATATTCGCTCCCTGGCCTTCGAAACCCTAGCAATACCAATCACAACTAGACGTAGGCTTTTACCTTCATCGAAGGGGCCGAACTAGTATAAACTCCCGTGTCCCCTTGTCCGGTTTAACCCCTTTAAGCTAACCCGTTGCGATGGTTCCACAACTAAGTCCTTTCACGAGGACATCTGCCGTGACAAACCCACGACAGTTGGCGCCCACCGTGGGGCTATCGCACGATGGTTTCGAGTTCTTGAAGGGCAGCTTCGATGGACTTAAGGGATACGCTGTGGGCCGGATGACGAAGAGTCGCCGCGACAAGCTCTACATCGACAACGCAGGATGGGGTCCCGAGGCTGATTCAATCAAATACGGGTACCGTGTCCCCTTTGGTGGGATTCACGTCTTCATCGGCAAGATCGGTGAACCGGCCCCCGAGCCGGACATCTGCACCAACATCATCGAAACGGCTCGGCATGCAAATCCTTCGCCGGTTCAGCCCGAGGCAAGGCATGTTTTCGTAGGTGTCATCCATGGATCAGGGCACGAGGACGGACCGGTGTTCGAAGGGGAAACCGTAGTCTGCTCTGATGACGAGTCTTCTGGAGAAACCGAATCGCTTTACCAGTTGCAGGACGGCCGGATTGAGGGAGGATCCGAGGGCAACAGTATTCCGGATTCACCCGGTCTGCCAAACCGGGCCGCCATCTTCATGGTCGGCACACAATCGGCGCCTCATTCATCTACCGCCGCAGCAATGCTCTCCGGTTCAACAACGGCCACGCCAGCAGGGGCAGGAAGCTTGGCGCCACCTCTGGCCCAAGTCTTATCTGATTTGTTCGACGCTTTGCAACATTGATGTCCGCGGAGGTAGACACAGCAGCCAGGGATCAGCACGATGCGGAGATTGCAAAGTTGAAAGATCAGATAGCCCAGCCCAAAGCGGACCTGGCAGCAGAGAACGCCAGGATGGCTATGGAGAGGGCCGAGTTGGAAGCACAGGCTTACCGGATTAGACTGGATCAGAATGCTTCGGAGGAAGTCATGAGAGGAAGGTACCGATCACGTCTCCCGTCGGTTTATGAGCCGCAGAATCTTTTCAACACGCCAGGTGCAGGAGCTGGCAACCAACCCACACTAAACCAGGCGGGGGCGCCGGGAGCAGGAGCGCCGGTTCAGCCGCGCACGACGGACCTGCCTCGCCGAAACAATGTTGTACCATCAACGCCACCCGGGCATTATTCCAACCCGTTGGACAACATTGTGGCCGTTGCGTCACTCCTGGCGGCCCTCCCAACCCGACGACGAGTCACCAGTGGCAGTGGAACCACGTCGGGCCAGGGATCTCCTTCAGACATCACTAAATCAACAACAAGCATATTCACACAGCCGTGAGAGGATTCACTCCACTCCCCGCCCAAGCCGGAGTTATAGCAGACACGTGGAAGACGAACCGGCCGTGTCTAGTAGTGCATGCCGCCGAAATTCGCCACGAGGGAACAACCCGGCTGGGGGAGGTGCCAATGCACAAGATGTTGTGGATAATGGCCACACACGTCGAGAGGCCGAGTTAACAGCTCGACACGAGGCACGATAGCACACTCCGGTTCACCCCACTGCCTTCGTGGAGCCAGGGCGATGTCCAGTACCTTAGGGGTACCGTGTTTATCTCCTGCTTTGCGTAATGTGCGACTACCCAAGGATTTCAAGGGACCTCGTAAGGTACCAAATTATACCACCGATTTGCAGCCAGAGGCATGGGTGGAGAGCTATGAGATGGAAATGGAGATGTTAGATGTGGACCAGGCGGTGTGTGCTAAATATTTCACCATGATGTTGGAAGGAACAGCTCGCACTTGGTTGAAGAGCTTGTCGATCAACTCTATTGGATCATGGGCCGAATTGAAGCACCGGTTTATCCAGAACTTCAAGGATACGTGTAAGCAGCCGATGTCAATTGTAGATCTGGCCGCTTGTGTCCAAGAGGAAGGGGAGTCCATGACCCATTGGGTCAAATGGGTCTCGGCGATTTTGCATTCGTCAGATTGTATCAACGCAGACACCGCAGTGTTAACGTTAGAGGGTAATTGTGGTTTCAAACCGTTGAAACAGAAGTTGGGAAGGCTCAAACGTCACCTCATGGCTGCTTTGGTTAAATACGCCGATTCAGATAATACCAAGGATCCGGATTCAGAGGAGGACAAATCGGAGAAGGGTAAGAAGACCGGCAATGCCAAAGGCCAACAACACAATCTAGCAGGCCATGGAAACGCTGGTAAGCGCAAGGCCGACAATGGTTTGGACTTTGTCGCAAATACCAACGCGCAGGAGAATGGCCAGCGCCGTAAAGGCAAGCAGCCCCAGAGGGGTGGAGGTCCAGGCAACAATTTGGAGCGTTTGTTAAATCAGCCCTGCCCAAAGCATGGATCAAAGGAGAAACCGGCATCACATCTCTGGAAAGATTGTTATATCATGCGGGATTTCAAGAATTCCAATATGTTCCAATATGACAACGGCCCACCCGGTGGTTCAGGAGGAGGTTTCCACGGGCCAGGTTACGGAGGCGGTGGTTCCGGTTCATGGTTTCCAGGCAATCAAACCGGACACGTCAATCAAGGACACCAAGGCAACCAGGGAGGTTACAACTGTCAGGGGAATCAGCAGCAGCAGCAGCAGTCGGGTTATCAGAGCAATCCCAAACAGCTGAACAGCGGGCAATATCATGTCTTCACTACTAGTTTGTGCAAACATGATCAGAAGCTTCACAAAAGGGTAGTCAACTCTGTTGAGCCGGCAGTACCTCAGTATTTATGCTGGTCGGAGCAACCTATTTTGTGGAGCAGAGAGGACCACCCGCCCCAGGTTGATAATCCAGGTCATTTGGCCTTGGTGGTAGCCCCTCAAGTTGGGGATACAAGTTCACTAAAGTGCTCATGGATGGGGGAAGTAGTATCAATATTTTGTATTATGGTACATTCCGCCGTATGGGGTTGACAGATAAGGATCTTAAACCGTCGAACACGGTATTTCATGGTGTGGTGCCTGGTAAGTCTGCATATCCTGTTGGTAAGATAGCTTTGGAGGTAGCTTTTGGAGATGACTACGATTCAAGGTCAGAAACAGTGACATTTGAGGTGGTGAAGATCAAAAGTCCGTATCACACTCTATTTGGGCGGCCGGTTTATGCTAAGTTTATGGCAAGGCCATGTTATGTTTATCTGCAGCTTAAAATGCCAGTTCATAAGGGGACTATCACAGTACATGGAAGTAGAAAGATTGCTTTGGAGTGTGAAGAAGGCGATGCGGCTTATGCTGAGTCGGTTTGTGCCACGGAGGAGTCAACATTCTATAAGGAGCAAGTTGATCCGGCAGACATGACTTCCTTAAAAAAGCCAACCACGGAACATGATCCAACATTGAAGTTCAAATCAGCTACAGATACTAAGATAGTTGGCTTTGTCCCTGGCGATTCATCCAAATAGTTCAGCATCAGCGCTAACCTGGATCTCAAATAGGAAAGCGTGCTCATCGAGTTCATCCGTGAGAATCGGGATATCTTTGCATGGAAACCTTCTGACATGCCAGGTGTACCGAGAGAACTCGCTAAGCACACACTCAACATTGATCCGAAATTCAAACCGGTCCAACAGTTCCTCTGCCGCTTCAACGAGGAAACGCGCAAGGCTATAGGTGAAGAGGTCACTCGTTTGTTGGCTGTTGGGTTTATTGTTGAAGTTTTTCATCCATAGTGGTTAGCCAATCCGGTGCTGGTTCTTAACAAAAACGGCACTTGGCGCATGTGTGTGGACTACACAGATTTAAACAAGGCTTGCCCTGCAGACCCCTTTGCTCTCCCTTGCATTGATCAGATAATTGATGCTACGGCGGGTTGTGACCGTTTGTGTTTTTTGGATGCTTGCTCTAGTTATCATCAGATCAAAATGGCAGTTAAGGACCAGGAGAAGACAGCCTTTATAAGTCCCTTTGGAGCCTTCTGCTATGTTTCCATGCCCTTTGGACTCAAGAGTGCCCAGGCAACTTACCAGTGATGTGTTCAGAATTGCCTTCATAAGAAAATAGGGCGCAATGTCCATGCGTATGTAGATGATATTGTGGTCAAATCCAGAAAGGAGGAGACATTGATAGATGATCTACGGGAAACTTTTGACAATCTCCGGGTCTACAAGATGATGCTCAATCCGGAGAAGTGTGTTTTCGGTGTCCCGACAGGCAATCTCTTAGGCTTTCTGGTTTCAAACAGAGGCATTGAGGCTATTCCAGAAAAGATTGCAGCGATTACGTCCTTGGCTAAACCGGCGTGTATTAACGATGTGCAACGTCTGGCCGGCCGGATTACAGCCTTGAGCCGGTTTATCAGCCGCCTTGGAGAGAAGGCCATTCCCTTATATCAGATGCTCAAGAAAACGGATAACTTTGTATGGAGTGAAGCAGCTGATAAGGCGTTTGAAGATTTGAAGAAACAGCTCGTGGAACCGCCCGTACTGGCAGCACCGATTGATAAAGAGCCCTTATTATTATATGTGGCTGCTAATGCCTGGGCTGTCAGCGTAGCCATTGTGGTAGAGCGCAAAGATCCTGGCAAAGAGTATCCGGTTCAACGGCCGGTTTATTATATCAGTGAGGTGTTCATTGAATCAAAGCAGAGGTATCCGCATTGGCAGAAACTGGTGTATGGGGTGTTTATGGCAAGCCGGAAGCTCAAACACTATTTTCAGGGCCATCCTATCACAGTAGTCAATTCAGCTCCTCTGGGTGACATCATTCAAAACAGAGAGGCAACCGGCCGGATTGCCAAGTGGGCCATTGAGCTTGGACCCCACGGGCTCAGATATATACCCCGCACGGCGATCAAGTCCCAGGCACTCGTAGATTTCATCAACGATTGGACGGAGCTACAGGCACCTGAGGAGAAACCAGATAATACATACTGGACTATTCATTTTGATGGGTCCAGACAGCTAGAGGGTTCGGGGGCTGGAGTCGTATTAACCTCCCCACGAGGTGACAAGTTTTGTTATGTCCTCCGTTTAATGTTCCCTTGTACTAACAATGCAGCTGAATATGAGGCTTTACTCCACGGTCTTTGGATGGCTAAAGAGATGAATTTGAGCCGGGTTAAGTGCTTCGGCGATTCAGATCTAGTGGCTCAGCAAGTATCTGGCACTTGGGATTCTAAGGACCCGCTCATGGCTGCATATTGGCGAGCGGTGGACACAATGGCTGGTCACTTTAAAGGTTATCAGGTGGACCATATAGACCGGTGGAAGAATGAAGCGGCGGACGCTTTAAGTCGTCTTGGTTCCCAAAGTAAACTGGTTCGGCCCAATGTCTTTCTTGATGTGTTGCACAATCCGTCAGTCAAAATACCAACTGAAGAAGATTTGGATGTTCCTAATCTGGAGGCTCAATTGGTGGCAGCTTTGCATGCCATACCGGATTGGACGATCCCATATCTGGATTACATGAACCGAGGCGAGTTACCAACTGAGGAAACGTTGGCCCGACAGATAATCCGGCGTTCCAAGTCCATAACCATACTCAATGGGGAGTTACATCGTTACAGTGTTTCAGGAGCGATTCAACGATGCGTTTCTCCTCAAGAAGGTTGTGAGATTTTGCGAGAAATTCATGAAGGGGATTGCGGTCATCACGCCGGTTCAAAGTCGTTGGTTGCTAAAGCTTTTCGCCACGGTTTTTACTGGTTGACCGCGCATGCTGATGCAGAGGATTTGGTCAAAAGATGTGATGGATGTCAGAAGTTTTCCTGCCGTGCGCACATTCCGGCTCAAGAGTCACGGATGATTCCAATTACGTGGCCGTTTGCCACTTGGGGGCTGGATATGGTTGGACCCTTCAAGTGCTCCAAGGACAAGAAAACCCATCTGTTAGTAGCAGTTGATAAATTCACTAAATGGGTAGAGGCAGAGCCAGTCAGCAAGTGTGATGCAGCCACAGCGGTTCAATTCATCAAAAAGGTGATATTCCGGTTTGGCTTTCCACATAGGATTATAACAGATAATGGCACTAACTTGTCAAAAGGAGAGATGGAAGAATTCTGTCAACGTGAGAACATCCGGCTTGATCTAGCATCAGTGGCTCACCCCCAATCTAATGGTCAAGCGGAAAGGGCAAATCAAGAAATTCTGCGGGGTATCAAACCAAGGCTTATGGTTCCCTTAAAGCGGATGCCGGGTTGTTGGGTCGAGGAGTTACCTTCTGTGTTATGGAGCATCAATACCACACCCAATAGGTCTACGGGTTACACGCCTTTCTTCATGGTTTATGGAGCAGAGGCGGTTCTTCCTAGTGACACCCGTCACGATTCACCCCGTGTGGTAGCTTATGTTGAAGCTGATATTGAGAAGGCACGTCAGGATTCTCTGGACCTGTTGGATGAAGAGCGGGATCTTGCAGCAGCGCGTTCGGCAATTTATCAACAAGATCTTTGGTGTTATCACAGCTGCCGGGTTAAAACTAGAACCTTTCAAGAAGGTGATTTGGTGCTCCGGCTCATCCAGGATCAGACTGATATGCATAAGTTATCCCCCCCTTGGGAAGGAACCTTTGTGGTCAGCAAAAATCTGCACAACGGATCCTACTACCTCATTGATGTTCGAGAGCATGAAGACTCACGTCAATCAGAGGAGGAGACAAAGCGGCCATGGAACATAGCTCTCCTTCGGCCTTACTATACTTAAAGCCATAGGCTTTTTCGCCTGTACATATTTATGACAGTGTATATACCATATAATAAACCTGAGCCTCCGTTATAAGCAGGGTATCTGTTCTTTCTTATATCATATGTGTGCTTTTACAAGTTAATGGTCAAAGCGGAGTCTTTGTTAAACCGGATTTTGCAACTGCACAAAGATAAAGAAAATCACTAGGGGGCTTGGTCATGTTTGAGCCACAGCTACACCTCTTGATAGGCATTTCAGCCACGCAAGGAAAAATTTGTGGAGCCAAAGAGGGTATTGTGCACTGTACAAACTCAAACATAGGCACACACTGAGCATCGCTCACAAAGTTACTTGGGGGTCTTTTTTGCAAAGCAACAAAGAGTTTGAAAGGACCCTCGTAATTGGCTATCAAGCCACGGCTTGGAAGCCTGGTGTATTCAGCTAAAACTCTAGGTTAACCTGCCTTCATCAAGTAAGCCACTCCTATCCAGGTAATCCTGGCATGACCCATCGAACGCTTGACAAGTCAATCTTTTACAGACCCTGAACTTGTCATAGTTAAAACAGTGATTGGTTAATTGGAGGCCCATCTTAAAAGGCTTTGTTAAATGGTTTAACTCAGAGGCCTGGCAGCCCATGAAGCTCATAAAAAGCCTCACATATTTTCCTATTTGAATTTTGTTTGTTGACAATCATAAGTATTTTTTGTTAAACCGGCATCCTTCATCCGGCTTGCTTTCCAACCACCAGCTGTTGGCTCATGATCAGTTATAAACCAGTGGTCACTGACCCGGTATGGTTTGACTAGATCACCAGTATTATGACGAAAATCCGGTAGGTATACCGGTCCAGTTTAATAGATAGACCGGCATTATGAAAGATGAGATTATCAAACGTATCGGGTTGGTGTTAAACACCTTTGCTGCATACACGTTTGCTCACTCAAGGAGGTGTGTTCTGTACATTATTTTTTGTACAAACACTTGATTATTCAGCTCAAGTACTATATAATTCTTGGATATTATGACATGTTTAGCAGTAAACCGCTAGACACTTTTAAGTTTTTTGTACCCAGGAAGGCAAGTCATCATAGATTATGCATAAAATATATCCTGAAGGGCGGCACAGATTGTCACAAAGGGCTATGAAGCATGCTCGATGGCATGGCAGATAAACAAAATTTCAGCTATCCTATTACATGAAGCTTTAAAGCGGCTCAACAGTGCCATTGTTTTTCACGGTAGCCATATAAACCGGCGACCAGATCAAGACTCTTCCTCATGATGGTTTGACGGTTGCGGATCAGTTGGTGCACGCACTTCTTCATCCCTCCCCAGCCGCTGGAAATCAGTCATTGACCAATCGATTCCGGTTAAGGCTCGGAATACTGCTTCTTCATGGATAAGATCAGAAGGGTTAATATCAGGGGCATAAGTGTGCTTACGAATCGGAGGCACAAGTTCTTCGACTTCATGGATCTCGGTCGGCTGTCTTTTCCTTTCTGCATCATAAAACGGTTGAAAATGGGACAAATCAGTGTCTTTAGCTAATTTGCTGGCCGCTGGCCGCATCTATTTGGTCAACCGCCGAAGATCATCATTGTCAAAGTTTGAACCGTCTTCTTTAACGCCTGGATACCCTTTAATGATATCCTCCGCTTCAAGATCTGGAATCGAGGCCTTGGCTCGAATAAGGGCAGTTAATGCTCCGGCTCTTACAACGGCTCTCTTCAACTCGGCAATACGCGTCGGTAACATGCCCAGCTTCTCAAGGGTTTCCTTAATTAATGTTGGCGCCGGTTTGTTATAGGCTGTTGTACTAATGGCTCGTGAGATCCAGACTATAGCTGCTCAACCAATGTGTATGCCGCTTTGAGCTTCATCCGCATATCTGCACCAAGATGAGTGATCCGAGTTCCTGCCAAAGATTTTGTCAACGTCGTGGTCAGTTTTAAGATTCATTGCCTGATGCAACATACATAAGCGGATACTTACCAAAGATAGCAGAGGTCATAGCGTTGATTTGGCGCTTCAAACCGGCTACTTCTTCAGCCACCGGTTTCAGGGCTTCCTCGGCATCTACGGCTCTTTTGGTCAAACCGGCTTTTTCGATTTCCCATGCAGCACGCTCTTGATTGAAGGATTCTTTCAATTTTTCCATTCGGCCAGGGCCTGGGTCAGCTCCTCTTTGGCTTTTGCAGCTTCGGCTTGTTGTGACTTCACATTTTCTTGCAAGTCAGAGTTTTTGGCATCTTTGCTTCTCAGTTCAGCCTGCAACATTGAAGGTATCTTCAACAAAACAACATATATATGCACTAAGTATAAAGCATATAACAAGTTATCCGCTTCATACTTGGGGGCTAATGCTTATTTGCTCTCAAATACTACCTTCTATGCAAGTCTCCAGAACAATGCAAGCATTATCCTTGACACTTGAGGGCTAATGTACGTTTGTTGTTAACTGGCGGTATGGATTAAAAACCAGATTAACTTGCCAAGTTAAACCGGCCTTTGGGGGCTATGCTACAGAATGTTATCTCATTTTTCAGACATGAGTTTTATCTATGATTGAAGACACGCCTTGGCAAAGATTAATGATGGGATGCTTAAAGTGTTACAAAGACCCGTTTTATGATTGACAATCAGAAAACGGCTCTTGGGGGCTACTTGGAATAGTATTTCAGCTATAAATCAATGTGCAAGGGAGAAGAATTTACCTCATATCGTTCTTTCATCAAATTCACCAAACCGGCTTCATAATCCCGGTTTGAGTGCAGACGGTTCAAGAAGCCGGAATGAAGCTCATCAGCGTTAAGATGAGCATAGTTTGATAAGTCGCTGCTCCATTTACCTTTATCCCTGGCAATTTGCTCTTCTTTGGCACTATGCTGAGCCAAAATGACGGGATGACCAGGAGAACTGTGGCCGGCTCCGGTAATGATAACATCATCGCCTTGGCCTTCAAGATTTTGGGCGGATGATGATGGAATTTCAGTGTCTTTCATTGGATTAGCCCGGTTTGGTTCTGCCGGTTCAGCATCAGGGGCGGCAGGCTCAACATCTGTGGGTTCGTCAGTATGCTGGCCATCAAGGGGCGGATCATCAAAAGTTGTTTCAGGATGGAGGCCTTCTGGTTCACCTGTTTGCTCCGGTTCAACTCTTGGTTCTTCTTCTTCGACAACAGGGTCTTCTGGCGGATTGGTGACCCGAGCTTTCTTGCTAGGTCTAGCTTTGGCCCTACAAACAGAATAAAAAGGGTTAACATCCTGTTCAAAAGATATAGGGCACATTCAAAGGAAAGGTTTTTCGTAACTCACCCAGCCATAGTTTTGAAAGGGGGGAGTTGAGTTGCTGTCGATTCACCAGAAGAAGTAGGAGGTGTCACCTGATAATTTGAATCGGACGGATTAAGAGGCTGTCTGAAATAACCTGCCTTGGGGTAAGAATGGTCAGAAGTAGGAAAGACCTCAGACCGACGCTTCCGAACCGGAGTATCAGGTAAACCGGTAGAGGTGACCTGTTGGCCACTGTGCCGAGTTGTCCGGTGAGCCTCATGCTGTTGAGTCTTCAAAATAAATGTTGGATCCAAGTGAGCAAGAGGATGAGAAAAGCTTACTTTCCAGATTGTTTGGCGAGGTTTTTGTGTTGGCATAGAGTCTGAACCGAAGGAAAGGGTAATTACCTCTACGTCCTCAGCCTGACTAGCTTCGGCCTCCTCCTGAGGAAGATCATTGTTAACAAGATGCATAAAAAGAGAGCCAAGTGAGTCAAGTTCTACCTTAGCTTCTGGGTCATCAGTATCATCATCAAGCTCCATATTAATCTGGTCAGCCGTTTTTCGCTTTGATGTCCGTTTTACGGCTTTGGTCTTCGGGCGGGTTGGCTTGGCCACTTTTTCTCCAGTTGGCTTTGCCGCTTTCTCTATGGATTTCCGTTTCGAGAAGGGGTCATCACCCTATACATATAAAGAAGAAGGATTACAGCTTGTATAAGTCAAAGATATTAGAGATGAAGAGGAAGTGTAATGCTTACAGCAGGCGGTTTGTCCTTGGTGTAGAAGGGACTCAGGCCGATTTGACTACAGACCAGTTCCGATTCATTCAGAATCTTCTTTACACCTTCAGTAACTTCTTCCTCAGATAATTGGATGTTGTAGTGGCGTTGAGGATCGTCAACCTCACCGGTATATTCGCACATTAAACCGGGGCGCCGGCTTAGCGGCAAGATACTCCAGGATATCCAACAACGTACAAAATCCACACCTGTTAAACCGTTTGCCATAAAGGCTCGGAGCTTGGCGATTTGAGGAGCATATTTTGCCCTTTCTGAGGAGCTCAGGCGTTGTGGCATTGGGTGAGTATTGGATAATCTATGATCTTGGAAGCCGGGGAGGGGATTCTCATCCTCAGGCGAAGTGTTCTCTGCAATAGAACCATGTTTGGTTCCATTCCTTTGGGTGGCTATGGTGTTTGGCATGAGGAAATTCCGCTTCTTTCCGCTTTTGAATCAAAACACCACCAAGCTCTGTATTCGGGCCATTCACAAACTCTGTGCGTCGGTTTAAGTGAAAGAAATCCCGAAACAATTCGGCAGTTGGTCCTTCCTGTAAATAGGCTTCACAGAAGACTTGGAAATTGCATAAGTTGGAAACAGAATTGGGACCAATATCTTGTGGATGTAGTTGGAAGCTGGCAAGCACATCTCGATAAAATTTTGACCCTGGCGGTTTGAAACCGCGGCTTATATGGTCAACAAAGATTACCACTTCGCCTTGTCTTGGGGTTGGAGGATTCTCAGTTCCTGGGGCTCGCCATTTGATCTCAGTTTTCTTAGGCAGAGAGCCGATGCTAACCATCTCATCCAATTGAGCTTCAGTAACCCGGGAATGAGCCCAGTTGCAGGCAGTGAATTGTTTGGCCATTGCAAAGCGAACAAACTGAAAATAAAAGGCCGGTTTATAAATTATGCATGATCATACACAAGAGACAAGGGAGTAAGAAACGTATTGATATAATAAATGGTACAACCCGGAGACTAGTATAATGAGAAAGAAGATAATGCTAGTGCAGGATTGATCAGACACTTTTGAACCGAAGTATATTTGTGAAGGTAACATGCTCTTCCGGTTTATCAGAGGGCTAATGGCATAGACTATTTATCCAATGTCAAATCGCTTATATTGGCGTGAGGAGAAACAGATATCACAGTGATGTATAATACTTTCGGATCTAGAGATAAGACAGAAAAGCAAAAATAATTGGATCTTGAAGGGGTACAGAACTGAAGCAGTTTTTGATAGACAGATCAGTTGTTTGCACATAAAGATTTGTGATGATCATGGTAGGTAAGCTACAGTAAGAGATGTATCAAGCATGAAGTGTCCATCTATTAAAGTAAGAACATGGAAGAACAGCACTGATGAACTTTGGAAGAACTGCGAGGAATATCGAAACCCTAGAACAGATCTATGGTGAAAAAAGCAAAGCTTACCGGAGCTAGTGAAGAAGCAGAAGGGCGCCGCAGTTCTCTGGTGCGTTCAGGGCGATGCACCGGCCGAGGTCGGAGCAGAAACGACGGTCGACGGTGGCGGTGGAGTTCCAGAGGTTGAGCGGCGCGAGGAAGACGATGCGAAGAGGCACGGGGGGAACGGTGAAAATGACCCCTCGGTCCTATTTATAAGGAGAAGTGAAAAATGGCAAGTGTGGGAATCGAGGAGTCCAAAAAATGGATAAGTTAATAAAGGTGTCGCCTCGATAGCTGGATATATATTAAATGAAGGAAATCTCCGATATCAATGGATGGATGATGTCAGGACGGTTTATCGTAATTTTGAAGTATGACGTCACGATGGTTCCACAACTAAGTCCTTTCACGAGGACATCTGCCGTGAAAAACCCACGACAGGACCCGCATGTTCGAGACCTGCTTCGCAAGAAGACGACTAGCGACAGAGCTGCTTCTAGAGAGGAGGCCAAACTGGCGCAACTGGAGGTAGACTCGATGACTCCTTTGTATGATGGTTGCAATAATCCCGAGGTGACCTGCTTGAGTTTCACACTAGAACTTCTAAAGATGAAGGCAAAAAACAAATGGACGGATACAAGCCTAGATGAGCTTCTGAAGTACCTAAAGAAGGTTCTTCCCGCAGGAAGCCTGTGTCCTACTAGTGTCGAGGAGGCAAAGAAAATCATGTGCCCTCTAGATATCACGCATGCATCAATGATTGCATCATATATCGGAACGAGCACGCTGAAAAAACCATCTGTCCAAAGTGCAATGCTTCACGATATAAAAAGGCCGGAAAGAAAGCTCCACAGAAAGTTGTATGGTACTTTCCGATCACTCCACGTCTACAGCGGTATTTCGTAGATCCTAAGGAAGCAAAGCTTATGCGCTGGCACGCGGAGAGGGTGAGCCAGATGACGGAGATGAGCCAAAGCTAAGACACCTCGTAGATGCTAGCCAGTGGAGAGCATTAAATGCTGAATTTGATTTTTTCGCAAATGATCCAAGGAACATCGTGCTTGGCGCTAGTAGTGATGGCATGAATCCATTTGGCAACCAGAACACCAATCATAGCACATGGCCCGTGTTTGTATGGATGTACAACCTCCCCCTGGTTGTGCATGAAGGAAAAATACATACACATGGCTATGCTTATTCAAGGGCCGAGACAACCGGGAAATGATATAAATCTGTATCTCGGGTTACTGAAAGAGGAGTTACAGACCTTATGGACAACATCGGCCAAGCCATGGGATGCAAGCAAAGGAGAGTGTCTCTACATGAGAGCCGCGCTGATCATGACGGTGCAGGACTATCTCGGTTACGGCTATCTCTCCGGCCAGGTGTGCCACGGATATTGCGGATGCATGAGGTGCATGGATGATACAACTTCTCTACAGCTATCAAAAGATGGCGACTCTTCGAAAATCATGTACATGGGGCATCGAAGATGGCTCGAGAAGGATGACCCATGGAGAAAGCGTGGAGATCTATTCAATGGTAAGGGTGAGCATCGAGGTCCTCCACGTAAGCGTAGCGGTGCAGAAATATATGAGTTATTGAAGAACTGGAAAGAGTGCCCCTCGCCGGGAAAGACGAAGAAAAAGGCGCCGGAGCCCCTGCTGAAGGTATGGAAGACGAGATCTGTTTTCTGGGACTTGGACTACTGGCCCATACTCGACACGCCTCATAGCCTTGATCAAATGCATATCACAAAAAATATCCTTAAGAGTTTGCTTGGAACATTGATGAACATGCCGGAGAGGACCAAGGATGGGCCGAAGGCAAGAAAAGACTTGGAATTTTTAAAAATCAGGAAAGATCTCCAAATGCCCGGTAAAAGGTCGTCAGAGGAGACCGAGACGGAGATGGAGATGGAAGATTGGGGCAAAAAAGTAAACAAGAAGGAAGAACAATATTGCCCCCCCCCCTCTTGCTTCACCTTAGATCCGAAGGAGTTCGATCAATTGTTCAAGTGCCTTGCCGGAATCAAAGTTAGTTCCGGATACTGTGGGAAGATAAGCAGATATCTGGACACTAAGAAAAAAAGGTTCAGTGGGATGAAGTCTCACGACTGTCATGTGATGATGACGCAGTTACTCCCGGTTGCACTTAGAGGGATTATGGACACACATGTGCGTGAGATGCTTACTGACCTATGCCACTTTTTGATGCTATCTCTCGAAAGTCGATCAGTGTGAAGCAACTCCATAGGCTACACGAAGAGATTGTTGTCATACTGAATGAGCTAGAGATGTACTTCCCGCCTGCGTTCTTTGATGTCATGGTGCATCTATGTGTCCACATCGTGGACGACATCATCGACCTAGGGCCGACATTCCTGCATAGCATGATGTTGTTCGAGAGGATGAATGGGGTCATCAAAGGATTCGTTCGTAACATGTCCCATCTAGATGGAAGCATAGCCCAGGGATATCTGACCAAAGAGTACATCTCTTTCTGTGAGAGTTATCTGACCAAAGACCGTGTTGTTGGTTTGCCCGTCAACAAGCACCGTGGAAGGCTCGAAGGCAAAGGTCACACCAACGGTCATAGGGATTTGAATGTGTTACGCTCGGGCCGACAAAACGACATTGACAGGGCAAACTTAGTAGTGCTACAACACCTAGATGTGCTAGAAGATTTCGTGACACTGCACAAAGAGACCATCGCAAAGAAATACCGTGACCGTGGGGTGCACAGGATGGACGCTAAAGTTATTAGAGAGCACAACTCCACTTTCGTGTGTTGGTTCAAAGAGCGAGTTTTGGCTAATCCCCCAGAAGAGGGTTGTCCGAACGAAACACTCATATACGCCTTAGCACATGGCCCCTCGACCAACCTCGCGACTTATCAAGCATATGATATCAACGGATACACGTTCTACACGGAGGAGAAAGATATAAACAGTGATGACCAAAACTCAGGGGTGACGATGGAAGCCATGACCGGGGATGTAATTGAAAGATATTACGGAAGGGTCGAAGAGATATGGGAGCTTAACTACTCTGGATTGCATAGCGCGACGATGTTCCGTGTCAGATGGGCTAAAAATGTACACAGAGAAAACCGACATTTCACTACCATGTGTATACCCGACTCTGATGATAGCGGTACCGTCAACGCCATCGCCGAAAATGAGCCATGGGTACACGCTAAACATGTGACACAATGTTTCTTCATAACTGGTCCGATCAATCTCAGCCGTGTTGTCGTGAGGAGAAGCAAAAGGAGCATCGCCGAAATGGATGGAGTCGCCAACGAGGAAGACTATGACCAGTACGGTGATCCGATGAGGGAAGATGATGCTAATGACGACGAAACATATGTCAAAAGAAGAATGAAGACCACATTACATATGAAAGATCGTAATCCCTGGAGAAGGAAAAGTCACGACCATGGGCTCAATTATTCGACAATGAACAAAAGAGGGAAGAAAATCAGTCTAAAGCGTCGTCGTCGCCCAAGCTGACAAACTAATCCCCAAAGTTTTTGTGTGTCTTTTTTGTATACCGGTGTTAGCGGTCAAATCATGTAATATATATTATACTAACTATTATCTGGAGGGTAACAGTGGTATTGCTCTAACGACAAACCAAATTAAAGGAAGGAAAGTGCAAAAGAAAGATAAGAAAAAGAAAAGTGCAAATGAAAGAAAAAGAAGAAGAAGAAGAAAAAGAAAAAGAAAGGAAGTTTTGCAAAATGAAATGAAAAAAAAGAAAAAAGAACTAATAAGTTGTGGAAACTGAAATGAAAGAAAAATAAAAAATAAAAAGGAAGGAAGTTTGTGGAATATGAAAAAGAAAAAGTAAAAGTAAAAGTAAAAGAATAATAAATATAAAAAGAGAAATATAAATAAAATAAAAAGGAAGAAAGTTTGTGGAATATGAAAAATAAAAAGAAAAATAAAAATAAAAAAAGAAAAAATTAGCAGTAGCGCGTTTTGGCCTGGGCAGCGCTATAGCTAAGAAAAAAATAGCAGTAGCGTGTTTTGGCTTGGGCAGCGCTATATAGCTAACTTAGCTATAGCGCGTTTTGCCAACACGCGCTATAGCTAAGTTGCCTACAGCACCGTCCGCTAGATCCTATCTCTTTCCTCTCTCTCTCACTCTCACTCGAATCCCCTTTCTCTCGCTAGCGCCGACGCCCGCACCCGCCCACGCCGCTGACGCCCGCCCGCCCATGCCACCGCCGACGCCCGCAACCGCCCACGCCGCCGACGCCAGCACCTGCCCATGCCGCCGTCAACGCGCGCCGCACCCGACCTCGACACAGGCCACTGGCCACCCCGACGCTCCCTCCCCCCATGTTGCCCCCTGCCCTAGGTGCACCCCTGGCCCGACCTCTCCCCCCGTGCCGCCCCTGCTCTCTCTCTGACCAAATTTGGTCCT